>NW_027103418.1:104955-348318 GCF_902728285.1 Clytia hemisphaerica | reverse complement strand
TTACTGTAGATCGTATATTCAATTTATCATCGATTGTAAAGTTTGTATGATAGATACGATCGTAACACATATTTGTAATTTCGTACGTCCGAAAAACATTCGATTTCTCACGTTTCATCAACAATAAACATTTAGAATCTAAAAATGCAGATTCCGTGGTCACACCGAAACTAGCAATCGATAACTGTCTTGAGACATCACGACCAGGGTTTTGGGCGCCCAAACTCTCTTTGCGACAAACACATAACTGAATATCAACTGCGTGATCACAGCATTTAGAAAAATGTTGATAAATACTGACACGACGCCATTTTACGATTTCGATTGTAAAAGAGATTTTACGAATGCGAACTACAATTTCGAAAATTTCTTCACCGCGATATTTATGAACTAAAACGTCCATAACGAAATACCTGTAGTCCTTCAGTACTTCCTTCTCACGTATCTTATTAAACCTACTCCCAATCAACCGCTCACAATTTTGATAACCGTTCTTCGTGCCAGCGGAGAGTAACGACCGCGTCATGAGTTCATTCAGGTAACCAATAACGTATTCAGCTAACCAATGGAAAGGTTCAGATTGTGTTCGAATTTTCGTGCCACCGTTACACAAACAATTCATAAAAGAGTACATAGGGACATGGCCACAAAAACGGTTATTTGGTAAAAGTCTAAGCAATCCGCCAGCAGATTTCGAATACAGAGTTTTCAAAGCATGATGCAAATCTAGATGACTTGATAAAATCTTTTGGTTAATTTCCAAAGCTTTTAAACGTTCAACCCCAAGAAAATCCTGAACTTTCCGTGGAACGATCAAAAACATTGCAGCATGACCTATTTCTAGGCGTCCTGCTAAATGTTGTTGAGCATATTTCGTCGTTTTAGGTCCGTGGTCGGATAAAATGATCGTCCATGTGTTTTCCAACGCGTTCATTTTACGAACATAGTCTGCTAGCAGGTAATCCATCTGGGCGACACGTTTTCCTGTCGACTCGTGCGCTGTATTCAAATGAGTGTACATGAAAACAGGTTTCGAAGTTGAACGAAAAGGACTAGATTCAATCTCTCGAAAGTATTCAAATGTCAAGTTCAAATAATAGGATGGCAATAGATAACCGTTATAGCATACTTTTGGTGGATTGTTAAATTGATTTGTTTTCCCATATTGTTGAAAAGCTTCACAAGAGAGATGACTAACTCCTAAGCTATCGATCGGTAACTGGTCTATTTTTTCACGGATCGATTTCCAGTTTTGAGAAACATTTTCCATATGTTTGTTGTTTGTGACTAGAGAACCCCAAACGTCGAACCAACAGCTATCTTCTTGTAAGATATTTTGATAACCAAGATTACGAAAATATCCGGTAAGGTTCTCAAGATGATAGTCTAGTTCCTCGTCGTTTGCGTCGATGTCTACTTTGCCACTAAATAAAGCACGTACATTTGGGAACGTTCTAGGTGCTATACTTTGAAAGAACTCGAAATCGTATATTTTGCTCTCTTTGGTTACCTTAATTTCACGTATAGCCTCGGCAGTAGCTGGTAGCTTTCGATAAAAATGTTGTCTAGAGACAGAGTCTAATAGCAGGATATTTATATTGATTTTGTTGTCATGGTCTGGAGGCTTGGGTCCCACTTTTCGTTTCAATAGTCTCGGAGGAAAAACAACAGCTTGTTTGATGAAGTTCGGATCACTGAAGCAAGCTAACAAACAAAAATTCACTTTCGATTTGTGAACGTTATATATACTCCAAATCGCTTTTTCCAGCTTACTTTTTGCTTTATAATTATCTGCCGTGGAAAACTTGATGAATCCGGTCTCTCGTTGAAAGAAACCGATTCGGATTGTACCTCCATTGCATGGTTTGACGTCACAAATGACTCGATATCGGTCATTTTCTTTTTTGAAACGGCATAAATCAGCAATGGTTTGGTAGTTGTTGAAAGGCCGACAGGTGGAGAACATCGGGGAAGTCTTTTTAGTGACACCATACTGATATTCAGCATGTAAGCACTCCTCCTCTGTTGGGATTATAGAACGACATTTGGTTGTTTGAGATGATGAGATGTTTGGACGAGGTTGGTTCACATCCAAGGAATTGAAAGCACATTTTGAGATCGTTTGTATATTGTCTTCTTGGACCTCTGTAAGAGAAATTGGAAATTGGAAATAAAGGACACGTAAGAATACTTTTCATTGCATCTAAGTATAGAGACAAAAGTCACAGCTCACCCTAATAATTCAAAACTTGTTGTACTAAAGTAAATTTCTTTTCGTCATGCAGTCGACTCTCTCTAATTCGATCTTCAAGGGATCGATAATTCTCTTCGAATTAGAGAAACATTCGAATTACAGAGACTTTTTTTATACTAATTTCCAGCTGAGGGGACCGATGTTTCAGTTCGAACTTTAGAAAGATTTGAATAGTAGAGGTTCTTATTAGAGATAACTAAGAAAGTTTAAAAGTGTATTAGTTTTAAGTCTGCTGTCGACTCGTACTGTAGATCATACCTGGGGCCGGGGGGCACTCGATTTTGAAAACGACCGTACGTTCGGCCAAAAATCAGGTCTTTAAAATCGGACCCTTACAGTGCAGGAAAAACTTGGCTAAAAACCGACCCTTATAGTGCAATTTTTCGAAATTTTTTGCCCTTTTCAGGGCAGATTTTTTTTAATTTCTCAAATTTTACCTCAAGATCTGGTATTTTCTCAAATTTTACACGCTTACAGTGCACTTTTCCCACTTGTTCACAAATCAACCCTTACAGTGCACTTTCGAAAGTCCAAAAAACCTACCCTTAAGGGCCGCACGTCCGGTAGGTCACTTACCTGGAGTACCCCGCCCCTCCGGGAGATCATACAAAACATGGTACGTAGTGTTCAGTTTTGATATCTGCGCAATGGATTGTGTTCCAATCCAAAATTGTGTTCCAATTCAAAACACTTTTAAGCAGGGTGTTAAGGATGCATGGTGGTAAGACCCTCTACTTTCATTGATGAAAACTGATTCCAGTTCAAAACAACGAATAGCTACTAAGTCTGCCATTATTGTTATCCTTACCGTTTTCGCCTTCATCTGCATGTTCTGCCGATTGCAGTTCGGTTGATCCACCATCAACATGTCCAGCTAGTTGATTGGTTACTTTGATTTGTCTTCGAAAGAGATGTTGAAAAGAGGGTTCTTTCCATACACCAAACAAAATGCTTGTTATCACCAAAAATATCAATGTCTTGAAAAGAAATCCCTGTAGGAAAAATGAAATCTTTATTGAGAATAGAATATGAACAGCTAACGAATTTTGAATTCACGTGGTGAGAGTAATGCTTTTTCACTCCTTATTCTACTGAAATTTCGCCCTTAAAGGTTTTATTTTCACATAAGTGTTCCCGTTTCATACCAGACACGTATTTCATATCAGAACAGTGTCTGCCTATTGTTATATTGTGCTGATATGAGCAAAATATGTTTTTCTTTTCCTCTTTCTGACCAATCTTGCTCAACATCCGTGTCAATTCAATATCAAAAAGCTTGTAAATTAAAATCGAGGAGTAAGCAAACTATATCACTCTTATTTAAAAACAAAACCTTTAAAGTTTCAAATCATTTGACTAGGTCAAAATATTAGCATTTGAATGGCGTAGAAAAATTTTATTGAGTTACTCGAGTACCAGATATTTTTCCACTCAAATTCCTAAAAACCATAATAAAAAGACGATAAAAGCAAACTTACGATGCCCTTGCGGCTAAAAAGCATTCTTCATACACCCACCAACAACAGCATATTTCAACCATATTGAAAGTTCACCATCAAAATATTGAAACATCTGTTCTTTCATTTTGTTTTGTTTGTTTCGTTTGTTGTTGTCAAAATGAAAAAGAAAAGAAACAAAAAGATCAAACATTTTACTAACTTAAAATAGAAGTGCAGAAGATGTGCTGGAAAGCTTTGTTGAAAGTTTTTCTGTTTCAGTCGCGTCGTACTGTACGAATCACGTTTTCTTAGAAAAACAAAATATATCAGAACATAAGGCTTCGATGGCAAAAATATTAAGAACAAGTTAAGAACATTTTAAGGCTTTGGGACTCTAGAATACCCAGTTTCTTAGGAAAATGGACAAAAATGCTCAAAAAATGGTAAAAATAATAACATGTTAAGAACATTTTTAGGCTTAAAACTAAATAAGTTAAGAACATCCGAAGGCTTCAAACATTTTGGATGTTCCTATAAAAAAACGTGTACTTCACGATATGATTTATCTAACATCTCAATAATTATTTCTACGATAGTGAATAAACATGAATATTATAGCCACCAACTTATCTCAAATTCGACGTATCTCATACTTCAGAACCCCTGCCACAAAAGAAATGGTCTTCTAAATTTCATCATAGAATCTACATGTTATATTTACATTAGGTACATAGTTTGCACCCCCCCCTTTTTAATAGGGGGGGATGCCAACTTTCTGGAGGGCCTTTGTAGGGGGGGTCCCGAGATCTGCCGAAAAAACTAGGGGGGATGGGAATGTAGGGGGGGATCAAATAAAAAAGGGGGGGACCTGAAGAACTTTCAACAGAACACACACATTTTAGATTAGATTTTAAAATGATCAAGATTAATGAAAAACGCTAGTTATATTCTGTCATTGTTGGCTCGTGACTATAATACTTCATACTCTTTCTTGTTGATAATTTTGCTGGTAGGTGGGAAAGCGAGTTTCCTTCGAAACGGATATTCTGTAAAAAAAAGGGGGGGGATAAGATTTCATTACAAAAGGGGGGGATGGGTATATAGGGGGGATGAAATAAACCTAGGGGGGTTCATACCCCTCTGCAAACTATGAGGTAATAAAGCTAAGAGAATCTTCACAACAGGCGATAAGTTAAAATATTAAATCTGTGTAAGCATGGTTTCCACCAGTGCGACAGAGCTCTATCGTACGATGTATGAGCATCTGAGATCTAGAAAACAAGCGTCCACGCGTGCTGTTGACCAAACAAATAGGAAATGACCAAACAGAGCTGGCATAGCGTTTTAGCAGGTCGTACAAAGTGCCGAACAACGAATGACGGTTTTCTAAGGATCACCCGGAAATACCGACAGTTTTAAGTTGTTTGATATGCGAGTTCCATGGTAACAGGGATTAAATTATTAGCATCATTCGTCGCATCGGGCGCCACGATCATTGGAATAACGTTCGTCTGTGTCATCGTTTGATCGGCTATATCGTACTCTAATGAAAAGGTTGGTTGAGGTTGCTGCGTTTGAGCAACCTGTTGTTGCGGTTGTTCTGGTTGAGGCTGGGGCGTTGCTTCTATTGTGGTGATTGTGGCGGGAGGCGGTACTGATGGGCGTACGAATTTGGCGGATTTTGATTTACGCCCTTTTTTAGCTGTAAGTGAAGGAGGAATACAATATTAAGTGATGTAAAATTGTCAAGGACCAATTGTTATTAAAAGCAGCTGAGGTGAAGGAGAGAAGAGTAAAGGGGACAATTTTCAGTCAAAAGGAATACAAATGGTAAACTCTATAAGTAGCATCTGTACACGTTTTTTTTAAGAAACACACATAGTGTCCTTCAGGGTCTCTCCCCCCCCATGCCTAGAATGAAAATTTTCCATTCCCCCCCCCCTCATTTTTTCCCACCCTGCCTCCAAAAATTTCTCTGCCCCCCCCCCCCTCAAGCAAAAAATTAAAAAGCTGTAATTTGATGAACTTAACGCTTATTGTTTTCCCTAAGGTAGTTCTAATTCAAGAAGAAATGGAAAGGATGGTTGTTTTTAAACCATAATATTAATAAAACTAAGCATTATGCTATATCATCTCATAAAACCAGATGTTTTTCAATTTTGAATTGATTTTGGTGAGTTCCCCCCCATGCCTAGAATGAAAATTTTCCATTCCCCCCCCCCTCGTTTTTCCCCACCCTGGCTTCAAAAAAATTTCTTTCCCCCCTATACGTCCTTTTGACCTCAAAACCCATTCCCCCCTGAATCCAGGGGGGGGGGAGGACACTATGACACACTTTTAAGAAACAAGATGCTCAGAATATCTAAAAACTAAGAAACATCTAAGAAACATGTTGCGGCTGAGAATGAGAAATTAACATTTTTTAATTCGGTTTTTTTTAAGAACCTTCCGGTAAAGGCAGAAAGTCCCAGAAAAATACTTACATGACAGTTAGAAATACTTGAGAAAGTCAGAAAATCAATATAGAAGATAGGAAAGTACCGTAGATTAGTCTATTATCGACATGCTCCCTTTAAGCTTGACAAAGTTTAGAAACATATAAGAAACATTTAAGGCTCAAAAGGCCGATTTCTTAAGAAACATTGAGGCTGCTTGGTAAACCTAGCTTCTTAAAAAAAAACGTGTATCTACCAGCGAATTTGGTTATAAAGCAGAAGCCAAACTAAGTGCATAGGAGCACTTTCCGTCAAAAGGAATGGAAATTAGCAAACAGGTTGAATCTAGCTTACATTTAGGAGCACTTTCCGGGAAAAGCGGTAATCCAACAGCCAACATAACAGCCATGATGTGTGAACAACGTTGTGAGAATGAACATGAACACGACTCACGTGGAAACAAACGAACTGCTTGTAAACCCCCTGATGGTGATTTCACCATGAAAGCCTGTTTGGTAAAGAAAGGTTGCATTGATATGTAATGTCGTAAAAAGTTGTTGTTGCCAGTAAACATCTTACTAAACTAAATCACATAAATTGCAGTTAAGGTAGAGAATCTATTAACATGTTTCCCTACCATCCTACCAAGAAAAAGTCTTGTGTTTCAAACATAGTTTTTTGCGATGAAAGTCTGTGACCCAACACTACAAATTACAGAAATTGCAGTTTCATTTAAGCAGGGGGGGGGGTGAAGCAGTTAGTACAAGACATCATGCGTACTAACTGCTTTCTCGGAAGAAGTTAGTAACACCACCACCTTGGTACACTTAGTACAGTTAGTACTAACTGAATTTAGCCTTGAAAAAGGCTTTTGACCTTCATAAATTCAATAAAATCAAATAAAATAAAATTTAATATCTTAAAAATGATTCAATTTTCCATAGCTTTCAATAGGAAAAAACAACATTTTCGAAAATCAAATTTCTATTGCAACCAGCAAATTGTTTTTAAGATTTAAAAAAAAAAATTCGAAAATTTGAAAAAAAATCTACTTCCCAAAAATTTTTTTTGGTAAAATATGGTCTTTTTTTTTAATTTTCTCACAAAATCCTATTTTTTACACAGTTAGTACCAAAATTTGGCAAATTTTTAGCAGGGGACCACCCTTTTTTGCAGTTAGTACATCTGAGTACTAAGTGATTTTATCCAATTCATATGGCACACCACCACGGTACTAACCGGCATGTACTAACTGCTTGTACTAACTGCTTCACCCCCCCCTGATTTAAGGACTACACAGTGTTCAAGTTTATTGATTCAAGTACCCTTAGGTTCCAAATAAACGCCCCCCGCTTGTTAATTTTTCGAAAGTTTCCCAACCCCTGGACCTTATTAGGACCCCCCCCCCCGTTGATTAATTTTTAAGATTATTTTCAGCTGTCAAAGAGAAGGCCCTTATTTTGCTCTAAATAGTCTGATTTTAGCCTTATTTTGGGGTTTTCAGAAGTACAATTTCCAACCCCCGGCAATTAGGTCCCACCCGTTTATTAAAATCTCGAAAATTTTTCCGACCCCCCCCCCTGTTTATTTGAAATCTAAGAGTAAGGGAAGCAAGATGAGCGAGTTTGGATTGACGAAAATCATTTGCGACATTCTGCAAATGAAAGAAAATTAAAAGAAATCATTCCAACCTGTAACTGATGGCAATGTATGATGTTGTCCATTTCAACAATACGTTGTGCTTGGATGACACTGCCAACTTCTCCTTCTTCTTGTAGTTCTTCAAACACCAAAGAGATACCACGAACTTTCAAAATATTCACAATCTCTTGTGGTTCGTACAATTTATTCGGTAGGATCAATTCATCGGGTTCACGCCGTAAGAAATTCAACTCAGGGCTTAATTTATACCTTCCCAAACCACAGAAGCCTTTCATAATGTTGGTCGATAAATACAGTTGAAGATGATATAGGGAAGGGATAAGTATGTCTAAAGTGACTTCTTTCAGTTCTTGTAAATGTCGGACTACAATTTGGAGATCTAAATTTCGTGCACCAATAACTCCCATCTGTGGATGGTACAACTTGTAACGTTCTAGAAGCCAGCGACCAAGTCTTTTACGAATAATTTCCAGTAGATAATCGTTGAAATAGTTGATAAACCCTTCATCCCATTGCCGTTTTAATTTCTCTAGGTTTTGTAGAAAGTCATCATAGGAAGGACTGTTTAATAATACACGCATGTCTTCCGCTCGATCGGTAATAATTTTAACGTTTTGGCTGTTTTTACGAAGCCATGAACGAGCCGTCATAAGAACCAACTCCCAATCATAAACTTGCATGAAATTCGGGAAAACCATATTTAAAGGAGTAGCAAAATTATTTTCTTGACTCGTTACGACAGCTGTTTCCAATTGGTCAAGCATCGGAACATTCTCTGAGACAGTTCGTAAGAGGCGTTCATACAGGGCGTATTCATCAGTACTCTCAGTGATCAAAAAGTGTAATGGAATCACCGGGCGATCCGAAAACGCTGCATGTACAAAATTAAAAGTGGTGACATAAAATTTTCCAACTTTGAATGTCTCATGAAAGGAAAACACAAGGGGTCCAGCGTTTAACTTTAGCAAATTTTCAACCTCTAATGCTAAATCATTCAAACCACAGATGAGTGCAAAATCTGGATATGTTCTGACATAGTGAAAGAAACCTGGCAATTCTGTTCCAAGACTGTATAACGTAGCCATGTCCTCAGCTGACGGTCTTTGTTTCTCGTTAGCTTTTTTCAGATTACGTCGAATGTTTCGAACTTGTATCTTATTTCTCGGTGTTAAGACAGGATTTAGACCATCCAGTCCATCTAACGAATGCTCATGTAAAACACGGTTGGGTGTACCATTTGGTGATTTTGCTTTATAGCTGATATGCTTTCTGACAGATGGCGCTGTAGCATAGTATGGTTCACTGGATTTCTTCGTGTTACCATGGGGATGGTCAATCATAACACTCTCATCACCAATGTAATGCACCAGCACTGGTTTCGGACATCGTTGTTCACCGATCAAGGTGTAAACATGTCGTTGAAATTTGCTGGTTTTACCATCAGGGTTTTTACCAATGAAGAAAAGCTTTTTGACCAATGGATCTCGTTTGGGAATATCTTTGGATCCATAGTTCAACCATCGGTATTGATCACATTTCCAATTTTCTGTAAAGTGTAAAAGAAATTGTTAAATTAACAAGACTTAAATGACGGTTAAGATCAACCATCTTCCTATTTTACACTATTAGTTTTTGAAAATGTTAGCTTCATTAAAAAGCTCTGGGTTAATTTTTCATGAATCCCTTTTTAGAAGTTTTGCAGCACATTTTTTTGCTTGTGAGTCAAGTAAACGATATAGCCTTTTCGCAGCATTAATCTTTAATATGCATTTCGACGGGACGTTAGTGTGACTAACTGACAATCAAAGTACTCAATTAAGTTACTGTAATCGGTTATTGAGTCTTCGAACTGTCGGTATTGAGTCTTCGAAGCTGTCCGAAGCGCAATATCTCATTTATCACATCTAGGTTTATCTTCCATACTTTATCTATGTTCTATTTGTTCTAACACCATCTAGCTCACATTGTGATCGATACTGGTGCAACATCATGTCTCATCTCAAGGTCTTTGATCAAGCGATCCGGTATCGTTATTCAACCAACTAGACACTCAGCACGTTCTGTAGATAAAAGTACCTTAAAAATGCATGGAGAAGTCAAAATACAACTTAACTTTGGCAGCATACCATTACCTGTTACCGCATTAGTGGTCGATACCATCAACTGTGATTTACTAGCTGGCGTACCATTCTGTAAAGAGAATGGACATTCAAGTTCATTAAGAAAAAGAAAATGATAACTATCTTATCTTCCAACTTGGCATATGGCACTAAACCAAATAGACCATCAGACATATTCAGAGTTGAATTGTTTATTCTTCGAAGTGTTAAAAGCCATGTTGTTCTTCCTGGAGAATATCTCGAGTTTAGCAGTGCAGCACCAATGCCATTTTCGAATCAGCATGCTTGGCATGCAACCCAACAAGACTGCCCTTTGCCCAATTGCAAAATGGGACACGCCCAACAAGGAAGACGAGACACATTCAAGACGTTCGAAAGTACCTACATATCGCCACAATTTCCAACAGTAACCTACTCGTTGTCAAGAAGAATGATCCATATGTCCACCAGCAGTGACAGGTTATTGTGGTACCTTCTGCCATCCTACCAGGGCTTGTCACCGCCCTTCACATTCAACTGAATCATCCCAACCGCACACAGCTTCAAAAAGTTTTTGATCGGCTCTTCTACGCAATCAATAGTACTTCAGCAATCGATTCTGTTGCGTCCAACTACCATACATGTCAATCGTTAATGAAGCTGCCTAATGAAGTCTTCAAGCAGAACTCGACACCCCTTCCACAACACCCCTAAAAGATGTTCTTTACTGATGTCCTACGTCACACGAAGCAAAAGCTATTGTTTCCTGCAACGTTTTCTCGAGCTACACCACTGTTTTCATTCCTGATGAAAAAGCCAACAGTCTTTGCTCCGGAGTCATCTCTACAACGAACCATCTCCGAACTTCCACTGCTATCATTTGTGTCGATGCAGCTCTTGGCCTAACTCTCTTGGCTGATCAAACACAGCTGTGCCCTATTCTGCCAATGTAAAGATATTTTTATCCTTTCAGTGTTTTTTATCATAGACTCTATCTATAACAACATCTTGCACTTTATTCTTTTGTCTTTAAATCTAAAAATCGATACCTTAGGAAATTTTACAAAATTTTATTTCAATATTTCTTCCGATTTCGGATTTTTAAAAAGGAAATAAAAAAACTAGCTATTCCATTTTTAAGGGTATTGACAAACTTTTTTCTTATACCCCTCTTGGCAGTATAGACCTAACTCTTAATACAAAAATTATGCATATGAAATGCATATTTGGACTTTGTACCCTATGCTGCATGCAAGCACTTAAGCTAAAGGCGTTAAGTCCCGCAATGAGCAGGACAAAAATCAGTTTTTTGAAGTTTGCAAAAAAATGCCACATAAGAAGATCTTTCAAATTCAGTATGTGAATAGAGCAGTAAAAAATACAACTTTTCTATTTTTACCTTTTTTTGCAAAAGTTCTAGAAATGAAAATAAAAGTATAATGATGATTGAATACTATCCACTGATGATCCGAGGCGCCATCGTAAAGCTAGAATCGCTTTGCGTACTCTTCGCTTGAGAAAATGATCGACAGATTAAATTTTTCACCTGCTCAGGAGTTTGGGGGCGTTCTGTGAGCGGTCTGCGAGCGTTCTCGGCTCAATCCTCGGACCGTGTTAAAAATGGTAGACTCAGCTGTGAAAGATCATTTTGATGGAAGTTGTTGGAATGTTTAAGGTGGTCGTTAACACTTCTGAGATAGGCTCATCTTTTTTGGGTCGATTTTTCAATTTTTGGTTTAAATTAAAGTTTGAACCTTACTAAACAATATCCCGAAGTTTTATTTGATATAAAGAAGAGGAAAGTGGAAAAATTTAGGTCTTTAGACACCTACCTGAGCAGATCTTGCGGTCCGCCCTAAACGCCCACCCCGCCGCCCGTTACGAAAACCGCAATATTCCCTCTTCTGGTCCTTGGAGCGACTCTAAATTTTTACCGTCGCTACTTAGAGCCACAAAGAACATTTCTGGAAAATTTTACACCGGTACTGTTAATAGTTCCGGATTTATGACAACCAAAACAAACCCGCCATCTTGAATCTTGTCAAATTTCAAGTGTGGTTTTTTGGTAAAGGGAATAACTGTTTCATGGCGTATTTTCTTGTAGTAAGTGATGGTTTAATGCTTCCATTTTATATAAAGAGCTTCTCTAAACTCCAAGGAACATTTTTACTTGATAATCTTTCTAATTTCCTCCCCATTGGGATCAAATTTCAGCGCCACAAATGTGTGACAGGTACGTGAAACGTTTCTTCTGTTTTCTCTCTCTTTTTAAGTTATTTAATTGATAATTTACTTTTAAAAACGTCCATAATATATTCTTGGAACTATCCATACACCTTTAGTTGGGTTTTGATAGTGATATAGTTGATTTTGGTGCATTTCGAGGTTTTCGCAAAAGTGAAAGTGAAAGTGCTCTTTACTAGACTTGAGCGCAGCTTGTATTTCAAGTAACGGGGATGGAAATTTGCTTTTCTACAATAAAATGTGTTACTTTAACCAATGAAAAGGTTAGGGAATACTTTTCAATCACTTTTCACCAACTTTTAGCTTTTTCGCAGGCAAAAGTAAGGTTTTTTGCATGTTTGCGGTAAATCTCAGGGTTCCAGGCGAAGCCATGAATTTGCTGACACATGCAAAAAAAATGGCTTTACTTTCTTTCTTACATTAAAAATTGGATTAGTGCATCAAGTTCAACTGAAATATGTCAAAAATCCCATATTAAAAGCTTTTTTTTCCTCTTTTTACAGCAATAAATAGTTTTAAGGCCAGTTTACGCAAAACAGCGAAACCGGGGTTTTTTGATCTCTTGGCGGAAATATCTCAGGATTGGATGGTCCGATTGGCATGAAATCTTCAACACAGCTTCCCCTCATGGAAAGGTGTGATCTGAGTGAAACAGTTTTTTAAAAAAATGTTTTGTTGATTTTATAATTATAAAAAACAGTTTTTTGGGTTTTTACCCCCTGATTTTATTTTTTTCAAATTTTTTTTTTCACTCAGATCACAGAAGGTCACTAGGGTAACATAACTCCCAAATATCAAAAGCTAACTCCTTCTGGTTGCTGAGATTTTTCTGCCAAGAGATTTTTGAATCTATTTTTAGAAGTGACGTCATGACCCCCGTCTATGATATTTTTATTTATTTTTTCTATTTTTAGAACAACATAATAATGAAGTACCATCTTACAAAATTTCAACAATATATCATTTATACATTTTGAGATATTTCAATTTGAATATTTTTTGACATTTTCAAAAAGTTTGTTAACGACCACCTTAAAAGACTCTTGACAGAAAATCTTTTGTTTTATTGTCAATGATGACAGTGTTGTTATTAATTTTTGTTAGATCTGATATATTGGTGTTTGTAAGTGCACTTTATAGTTTTGATTCCCATTGAAGAATCATATTCTGGTTTTCATGTTATTAGATGCTGTTTTAGAGTTTAAGAGCTAGCCTGCTTGAAAATTTCCAATATATCAATCATCATACCCTGGAAATTGAGTTACGAGTCCCCTGGGAAGTAAAATTTTATGGTTTTTTCAATGAATTCCTGGTCCTGTACTTGTAAAAGCTCCAGCTTGTCCCAACCGATGGGATAGATGAGGCCCCCCCAGCGGCACCCCTAATCACAGCATCACGCAAAAAAATTCTCCATCACGCATCACGAAAATCGCTAAAATTTGTCATCACGCAAAAAATAGCGAAAAATAGCCCAAATCACGCCTCAAATTTTTGCCCTATCATGCATCATGCCAAAATCTTGATCACGCCATCACGCCAAAAAAAAATCTCTAATCTCTAATCACGCAAGAAAAAAGTCCCAATCACGTCATCCACGCAAACCGCTGGGGGTGCCTCATGGGATAGATATAGGATGGCCCACTAGAATGGCCGGTGGGCGGCCGCCAATACGCCCTCGGAATATAAATAAAAAAATTGGCGGCAAGGTATAAATCGATTTAATTGAACCAATCGAACTTCATCGATCTTAATCGAACTGATCGAACCTCAATCGTATTCATCGAACTGCAATCAAACTATAATCGTATAATCGAACCGTCATCGAACTTTACGAAAGTTTTCCCGGTTCGATAGGTGTTTGATTGGATTCGGTAATCGAACAGCTATCGTTCGATATGGTTCGATAATCGAACAGTTCCATTGACACCGCCTAGGTATAACTAGCCTAGTTTCTAATCCTGATATAGGAGTTTAAGCTTAGACTGTCAGTAGACCCTCATGTTCACCTAGACCAGGCGTAGTTAATCGATATAATCGATAATCTTGAGTAATCGATAAATAATCGATAATTAATCGGTGGATTAGATATCGATTAACTGATAGAATCGATAGGTAATCAGACCTTCAAAAAATCTTGAGTATCGATCAGCGATCGATTATTTCCAAGCTATTGATTACTTATTGATCACATATCGACTACATACAACCTATCGATTACTTATCAATCATGTATCGATTGTTAACAATCATCGATTACTTATCGTTCGTGCATTGATAACTTATCAATTATTTACTTATCTTCGATCACGTATCGTTATCGATTATATATCGATCGTGACCGACTATTGACTACATTACCAGCCCTTTATACGCCGACCCTTATTCCACCAACGAGCCCAAAAATAACGCTAATAAGGTCCGACGTAAAAAGGGCCAAGATAAGGTATCTAATGAAGTAAAGAAAATTTCTGGAATTCGCCAAATCTCATACCAATTGTATTACTTTGAATAAACGCCCGCATTTCGAATAATAATGCTCTTCCAAAAAGGCAAACCATTCAATAACGCCCCTTCTTTAAATAAAACGGTAATTTTGTTGTTTTTTTTAACTTTTTTTTGTTCAGCCTTTCAGAGGGTTTGAGAATGCTTCAGCCGAAATTTACTGTATGCTTATAAAAAAAATGAGTGTAGTAGCTTTTCTAGGCCCTATGCTACCAGGGGATTGGAATCAATTCAAAAGTACATCCCAATCGAGATCAGCGAAAAATGTTGCTTTTAATTTCGCGAAAATGGCAAAAATTCGAGAAATCGAGAAATTTAATCTCGCGAAGGCGAAAGTTAATCCAATTAAAGTACCACTCCCTAAAATCTGATAAATAATCGATCACGAATCGATAGTTGATCGATTAACTATTTGATCGATGATTAATCAATTTTTGATCGATATGTAATCGATCAAAAGCTGTGATCGATAGCCGATCGATTTTTAATTGATACTTAATTTAATCAAAGTATAATCGATCTATAATCGATAAACAATCGATGACAAAATTGATCGATAAATAATCGAGCTTTGAAAAAATCTTCAGTATCGATTACCTATCGATTCTATCGGTTAATCGATATCTAATCCATCGATTACTTATCGATTATTAATCGATTGATTACTCAAGATAGACCTTTTTTCAAAGAGGCCACCCTGTTGAATAATTATGTAGTCCAGCAGAAAAACAATGATAAAACCATGCATAATTATTACAATATGCATGATACAGTAATTATGCATGGCTCTATCATTGTTTTTATGGCTGGACTACATAATTATTCAACAGGACGTCCTCTTTGAAAAAAGGTCTATTATCGATTATATCGATTAACTACGCCTGGCCTAGAGCTTAAAGGAAAAAGTTATCAATTGAAAAGAGTGGTGAGTGTCTGCATTATGTCTAACATTAAAAAAGGAATATCCCTTGTAAAAGATCTTAAGCTACTGTACAATTCAAATTTAGGAGAATAAAATGAAGATAATTACAGAACGTTGATGAAGAGCAGAACCATACATGGATTCTTATCCCAAAACACATGGTCAGTTTCGTTTTTGAAATCATTCCGAGAAGTGGAGCTTTGGGTCTTCGAAATGTTTTATGCATTCGGGTGAATCGAAAAATAAGGACTGGAAATTGGAAATTTACCTTGCTCTTCTTCAAAAGCTGGAACGAAAAGATAAACTTCACTTGCTTTTGGCTTGATAGGTGGGACATTTACATTATTATATTGATCAAGATTCTCCAACAGTCGAATAACATCTCCAATATCAAGTTGTTTTTCTGAAATCATACAAGCAGACATGATCTTTGAAGGTCGATCAAAGCGAAAAACAAAATGGCGGACCAGGCCAGCAAAGATTCGAAAAGAATGCAGACTCATTTTTATCACGTGATCATAACAAAGAGACGCGCGCGCAAAAATTACTTGGCGTCGGCGTGTAAAAAAGAACCACCCATTTTGTGGAGGGGGCGGTAATACAAGCATATAACGTTTATAAGCATATGCAGGCTCAGATTTTGGTACCTAAACAATGGCTCTATTGAAACAATGGCTCTATTGTTTGAGAACAATAGGATGCTAAGCATAATGCGAGCCTGATGTAGGGGCAGACACTTGCTTATAAAAAAAACATGTAGCAACTTTATTAACTGATGTGTTCTATTTTTACCTCAGAACAACGACTTATTGTTCGGAGAAAATTTTAGCTATATCTGTGCCTTTGGGTGAAAAAACATTATCATTCTAGTAATGATTTGATCTTTCGAAAATAGTCTCTCATGGGATCGATTTTCGAACTTTAAGGTACCCCCCCCGCCCCCTTAGGTCTGCACTCCATACTATTAGAGGGGAAACGAGCGATGGTCAGTAGGGGAAAAATTCGACTTAAAAATATCTTGAGGAAAATTTTTAGTGTGGCCGAAATGAAAACAGCAATTTCATTATTCCCACAGATAGAAAATCCCGACCCGAATCACTGTGAACGAGAATCACTAAATTTATTTCTATGTAATTTCAATTGGCTGAAAGGGGATAAATTTGTTAATAAGTGGTTTATTCTCGATAAATATAATTATTCGCGTCAAATACACAATACAATGGTAATACTTTTTACAACAAAATGATATAGTTAGGTTCAGAATCATCCGTGTAATGAAGGTCGAAGAGACGACGTTTACGTCTCGCGTCACGGAGATTATTGAACAAATTTGTAGACTCGTTGACGGACGGTGAATCCCTTCTATTAGAAGATTTGTCATCAAAGTTATGTTTTATATAAAACACGGTTTCCCGAGTCAGTTGAGATAACATTCTTTCTTCCCAATGTTGACGTAATGTTTCTGAATGATGATGACATGTTTGATTATGGTTGTCAGTTGGAAGTTTGAGGTCCGGAGGATAGATACGTGCTGGACGGAATGGTGTCATGCATGTTAGATGCCGGCCTCGATTCTTACCACGTCTATCGAGTAATGCTTGATCTTTGTTTTGTCTGGCTTGCTGCTTCTTAGCTTCATCCTTCATGTTTGTTGTTATGAAATAAAGAAAACTAGAGGACAAATATCGATTCAGCTAAGTACTCTAAATCTCACATCAAATAATCATAAAAAAAGTATTTTATTAATTTTCATCATTAAAAACAAAGCAACGAAATGAAAAATGAAAGAATATAGCATTATGGGCTCAGTTTTCAAGTGAGGAAAAGGAACCAATACAATACAAAGAAGAAAATTTCATAAAAAACCCACACTAAATTTGATGAATAATTAAGAAAGATGAGCGATTTAGATTTTCACCATTATCCTTTCTACTAATCTTTTCTCACGAAAATGAATACGAGCTTACATCAATAAGCCCTACTAATAAATAAAAAAATTCGAAAAAAATTCTTCAAAAACAATACTATTACTTATTATAACACAAAAATTATCATTCCCTCATTTGATGCTTAACCCTAAAGCTAAGTTTTTAATATGTGCCCAACAAAACGAAAAATCGAGAAATCGCACGATTCGATAGGCTTTAAAATGATTGAAATTCAAAAACTGATTTAGCACATGGTAAATACATCAGCTGGTAAATAGATTTGAAGATGAAAAGTCAAAACTAGAAGTCTAAACGAGTACCCAATTGAATAAATATTTTTCTAAATTAGACAAAAATAGTCAAAGTATATGATGAAATGTACACACACAAAAATCGTTCCCAAAATACAAATGAATAGAAATCGATCAAAAATATATATGAAAATATATGAAAAAAAACAGAAAAAATTAAACCAAAAAAATAGAAATAAATCTTTAAAAAAACAAAAACATTTCTAACCAAACATTTCTTAAACCTTACAAACTAGCCTTCAGAGCGGCTGGCGACAACAAAAACCTGAGTGTCGTGGTATCCAAAATTATTAGCGTTTTTCAAAAGTTTAGCGGAAAGCGAAAAGGTTTTCTTAGTCAATTCACTTTATTGAGTACTCTCGGGTACCGAATAGCCGGGGGGGGGTTGGAATAAGCGGGGGGGGTTGGAAAAAATCTCAAAACTTAATAAGCGGGGGGGTTGGAATAAAAATGTCCTGGGTGGAAAATTTTTGAAAAGGAGGCTAATACAGCTGAATTAGGACAAAAAAGGGAACTTTCAAAATCATTTTCCCAAAAGTTAATAAGCGGGGGGGTTGGAATAAGAATGTCCTGGGTGGAAAATTTTCGAAAAATTAATTAGCGGGGGGGGGGACGGCTATTAAGTACCCGAGAGTAGTGACCATCATTATGATTTATTTTCTATGGAAGGCAATACATGTATTTTAATACGCATGTGTCTACCCCTATATCAGGCTAGCATTCTTTTGTTCTTAACCAAAGACTGATCCTGCATAGCTTATAAACTTTATGCCTATAGAAAAAACATGTATAGCGTGAATTATAAAACCCTCTTGTCGTAGTCTTAATAGAGCATCAGAAAATAATATAACTAAATGCTAAAATTGTGTCACTTTAATAAAAATACCAATACCTAAAAATTTATATCACAGAGTAAAGTGGAGAAAGGAGATCCATCATTACAGAAAAGCGTCAGCATTGCTTCGTGGATCTTTCTGATTTCGGAAACGAACCGTTAAGTAGACAGCTAATAACTAAAAGAGAAAGAGAAAAATTAAAATTGTGTGCTCTGTTCTGAAACTCCATTTTCTATAATGAGTGGTTAAGGAACTGTTTAATGTAGAGTAATTCATCCACAAAGGCGTAAAAGATCCACAAGCTTAGGCATCTACATTACCATTGTGTTTAGAAAATAGATTAATTTCATCTCAATGGAAAGCACGCCTAGCCAGTGGCGCGGTGGGATGACCAAGAAGAATATTGGGGTCCTTTTTATACCTAGATTTTTTGTTTTTGGCGCCCCCTTTACTTACGAATACAACTCAACCCTGCCAGTACGCCACTGCGCCTAGCAGCCCTTAGAATGCGAGGACGCTGGGCTAAAATTTACTCTTAGGTTCCAAATAAACGGGGGGGGGGGGGGTTCGAATAAACGGGGGGGGGGTTGGAAAATTTTCTAGATTTTAATAAACGTGGGGGACCTAATTGCCGGGGGGGGGGTTGGAAATTGTACTTCTGAAACCCAAAAATAAGTTAAAAATAGGCTAAAATCAGGCTACTTAGAGCAAAATAAGGGGCCTTCTCTTTGACAGCTGAAAATATTCTTAGAGATTAATAAACGGGGGGGTCCTAATAAGGTCCGGGGGGGTTGGAAAATTTACGAAAAATTAACAAGCGGGGGGGCCCGTTTATTTGGAACCTAAGAGTACCAGGAAAAATCGATGTCAAATATTTGAAGTCGTTTCGATGATTTTCTTACAGATACAGACGTCATTTCTTTCTGATAAACCCTCACCAAGCCTTTTCACGCTTTAAGTTCTGAGGGCCAATTGAAACAAATGTAATCAAAATGAAACATAAACAAATTGCAGTTCAATTGCTAAACTTTGTTTCAAGTGCCCGCCCACCTCAGAGAAATCTCAACACAACAATTTTTGTCACTGTCACGTAAGTACAAAAGTTTTCTGCAATCCTTTCTGTAAACTGTTAACGAATTTTTTGAATCATCTTTTGTTCAGATACCAATTTGTATATGTGTTTTCCGTCATTCGAGGTGGGGCCGCTAGCTCAGTTTTCAAATGTTATATCGGATGAAAAATGTTTTAAGTGGCTCAGACCTTTAAGTGTTGGTAAGTGTATTCATTCCGTATCATGAAAACTTGAAAAGTGCTGTGCAAAAAAAATTACGATTTCATGAGCATAAAGGCTTAGGAGTTTTTTCGTATTGGTGCAATGCAACATACTCCATACTCCATCCTCCCATCCTGAAACGCTTTCTCGTGTCTCCACCCCATTTTTCTTTCTACCAATAAAAGTGAAATCAGATTTTTGTCCCTGGGACTTGATTCGAATCAATTTGCTCCATTGTCCCAGGAACAAAATCAGCGTGTATTTTGAGTATTTCCCTCACTTTTTTGTCCCATGGAACAAAAAAAGTAACCATGGGACACATACTTTTTTCTTGTGTTGATGGGATAGAGCATGTTGCATTGCACCAACGCACCAACTTCTCGTGTCCCCAAGCCTTAAGAAGATAAGTTGGTAATTCGTGATATATTATAAAGATTAGAATGTGTGCGAAATAATAAATGAGGCAACGAGAAGAATGCACGCTACATCACTAACAAAGCTTAAATACTCTTTATACATATTTTTCATAAGCAACCGAGTTGACGAGGACACGAGTCTTAAAATGGCCCAAAGAAATAAGCAAGCTTAGCAATCTATACCTGAAGACAGGGAAAACAAACATGGAACTTAAAATGAAACTGTGTTAAAATCTAAAGCTTTGGAAGCTCCTTCAAAATCTGTAAGCGAACTTTAAGGCCGAAATTCAGATAATCCTTAGAAACCTTTGGCCTGAACTCAGATTGGAGTTGCTTACATAAAAATTAGATTCAATCTGTTGTCATGGTGATGTTGAAAAAGTGATTTCAAAGCTATTTTAAATTTTTTTAATTAGTCTATAGTTTATTAGTTTATCAAACTGTTTTACTTTTTTTTCTTTCAATGGATGTCACTACACTTGAGAAGGATATAATATATCAAGCAAATAGTTTTTAAACCAAAAACAAAATGGCGAACGCTTCTAGCCATCCAAATCCAAACATGGCACAGAAATTACTGTCATTGCAACCAAAGGCAATTGATCCTTTAAAATGTGATCAAAAGAAATCACTATATTGGCAGATCATCAAGAACAACCAAACCGCAACAAAACGTCAAGCCAAACAATTCAATTTGGGAAACACGCTCAAATTCAACGACCCAATCAAAGCTGCCATGTTTCTCCTTCAAAGAGAATACGGCGAGACATCGCTTTTCAAGAACGATACAAATGAAGCTGTTTTCATTCCTCCAACGTTCGTTTCAAACCAATACTCAAAGAAATCGTCGGTAGCGATTCTAGATTACGACGTCAAGAAAGATATCGAGCGACTCCTGGACAATTTGAAAGAACATTCATTAGGACACTGGCTGACTGTGGAATTGGATGCCTTCCTGCAAACACAATATAATACTGATCGTATTGATAAAAAGGCACTTGACAAATGGATTATGAACCTTAGAATCATGTATTTGGTCACTCAAGAACTAAAAATTGATCAAACCAACCTCCTGCCAACTACAACAGACTTGGGTATCTTTGTTCAGGGGTGTATCACAGAGCTTGTGCGAAGAAAGTCATTTGGATCAAAAGTACTGGCTTTTTTGAGGATCAGACCTAACATTTCACTGTTGGAATCCCTGCTTTGTGATTTCAATTTGAATAAAATCGTTAGAAAAAGTTTCAAACAAAAAGTTATATCAATGATTGAGAGAAACCCCTCCACTGATTCGAACCTCCTGTGGCTGTTCGGGTTGGAGCTTTCAGAGCTAGGAGAGAAGGTCGAGCACTGGTTCTACGATCAACTTTTACCGCTAAAAGATGACATCCTACAAAACACAGTTGTTCTTTCCTCCGTCAATTTTCTAACAAATGTTCGAAACAAGACACATAGAGAAGCAGACTTACTTATTATCTCCTGGCAAAGAAAACTCATTATTTCCATCGAAATGAAAGATGAACTAAAAAATGATCGAGTTTTCCAGCAATTGGATTCGAACCATCAATTATTCGAGGAGAGATTGGGAGACCAACTGGAGTCCGGGTGGATCTTCTACCCTGTTGTCTGTGTCGGGAACGAGTCTGTTTCGTTTAGTAGCCGACATTATATTACAATGGAAACCGACATTAAACCATGGCTGACGCGCGTACTCCATAATCACCCGATCGTCCAAATCTCTCAAAAACCGACTCCACTCGATCAAATTCAAAAACTATTGAAGATAATCGTATTTTCAATTCACATTTCCAAGAAGGACCTTGTCGCACCAATTACCAGTACAAACTGGGTTGATTACATCCAAAATGCCATCGCAAATGTTTCGACTAGTGACAACATTCTATTTTACTCCAATCAACAAATGGCAGTAATGAATAGCAACGATCCGCGCTACAACAAGTTGATCATTCGTGGACCGTTTGGAACAGGAAAAACAGTAATACTCCAGCAGAAAGCGATGCATTTGAACAAGAAACCTCAATATAAAGGAAAAGTCCTGTATTTGGTAGGAATGCAAAGGTCAGTGAAAAGTGAATTTCGCAGCATGCTTTACCATCGTATGAAACTTGATTTGGAGGAGAATTGTGGAATTGTTGTCATGGAGATAAACTACGTTGTAAGCATAACATTTTTACTCTAATTTAAACAAGAGGAATCTGAACTGAGTGATATCATTTCTTAAATCGATTTCGAAATTACTTTGCGGGTCAAAGAGAAGTTGACTGGTTCCCAATGACGATAAAAGGATGATACGGGTCCACCTCGTTTGAAATAGACCCTTCTCCCTACGAAGTAGAAATAGTCTTTCTTTTTCAAGTGGAATGCATGGAGCCATACCACTACGCCCTTGCCATTGAAAACCAGTAGAAATAAAAATCAACCTGTTCTCTGACAACTGAAAATGTTTCGATAAGTCATATGTTTTTTTTACCCTTAGGCTGGCGAAGAAGAGGAAGACATACAGCGTGATCAAATCCTTCAAAAGATTGCTCAACACGACATCAAAGCCGTCTTCTGTGACGAGATCGATATGTTTGACAGTGAATTATTCAAAAAAATGTTGAAGATTGTCCATTCCTTGTGGATCGTACCAATGACGGAAGGATTACATTTCGGTCATTTCGAAGAATGGGAAGACATTTTCACTTTTCTTGATCTCTCGCAAAACTTTCGTAATGCGCGAGAGATCGTGAAAACAACAAAATTCTACGCGGAAGAGAGACGATATGACTATAAAGAAGGTATCATTATGCCTCCTGCCAACTTCCCGACAGGCTGTACACCGATATTTGTGGATTCGTTTGAAAACGCGATGAAAGAAGCACGGCAACGAACCAAGGAAGGAATCTTAGTAATTCTTACTAAATCTGGCAAGGATGCTGGTAATCATTTAATCCAAATTAAAGAGAAATCGAAGATGTACCAAGACGGTCAGAATGATTTCAAAAAGGAAGAGAACCCATACAAGTTTCTTCAAGAAGGAAATGTTTTGGTGGTCAAAGCTTCAGATGTGAACGGTTTTGAATGGTCGACAGTTATTGTGATGGAACGAGAACAGATATATCAAGGAGCAAGTATCCATGAATGTAACTTAATGATGAGATGCACCACAAACCTCATCGTTATAAGAAAAACATAACATTTTTCAAAGACTTTGATTTAACCGTGAAACATTGGTATTGAAAAATACTTTTAGTACGATTCGGTGCAATTCAAGAACAAGTCCTTGTTAGACGTTATGTTTTTGGTCAAATTTTGTTTTGTAGTTTCAAAGTTTCATATAATTTTTATTAGTTGATAGCACTTTATAGTAATTTATAAGCAATTTCTTTCAGTGAGTTTTGAAAATGATAAACAATAATTGTATTTCAAAAAATGACCATTAAATGTTTATAGGTTTAAATGCTTATATTAGAGGCCCGGAATTCCCGAGTTATTTTTTCCGAGTTAAAAAAACCGAGTTAAAAAAACCCGAGTTATCCCGAGTTATGACGTCATTTTTGGAATTTAGTGACGTCATTTTTCATTTCATAACTCAGTTTATTTTGCTTCCTTTAACTTTCCGAGTTATTTTCCATTTTTAACTCGGGAATTTTTGCTTCCTTTAACTTTCCGAGTTATTTTCCATTTTTTAACTCGGGAATTTTTGCTTCCTTTAACTTTCCGAGTTATTTTTCATTTTTTAACTCGAGAATTTTTGCTTCCTTTAGCTTTCCGAGTTATTTTTGAATTTTTAACTCGGGAATTTTTGCTTCCTTTAGCTTTCCGAGTTATTTTTCTTCATAAAGAAAACACCAGTTTTAATCTATTGATCCCATACCAACCTAAATCAAAGACATAACCATCCATTACCAACTAGAAAAACCTTAACTTGCTTAATAAAATGAATAATCAGCAAACAAGTGAATAATTGAAAAGCAAGAACTGAAGTTAAAACCTGCTAGATAAACAAAGTGTAAGCCCTTCAAAAATATTACAGCATAAATAAAATCTAAAAAAATACAGCAGGTAAGTGATGAGATAAAGCTATTTCAAAATTCATATTTCCTCCCTATTTCATTAAAGAATACTGTAAGTGACATGACAAGATTCTCAGAAAAATTCACTAAATCACTGAGTCCTTCCCCCTTCGCTGTAAAAAATTTGAATGAATCACCAACGATTCTTGAATCAATCATTTCACAGACTATTCGTAGATTTTTATGAGAGATGTTAAAAAATAAATAAATAAAACTGTCCAGGGTGCACACACTCACCAAATCAACTTACAGAAAAACATTCGAAAGTTTCCCGCACGCATGTGACCTTTGCAAAACATTCGAATTATTAATCGAATCTTTTTGTGTCATAAGGCTCTAATTAGACTTGCGGGTAAAAAACATTCCGGGGGTCAAATACGCTACTTTTTCAAAGTGGAAAGTCTTTAAATGTTGACCTGAAGGTATATTGTTATTCGAATGTTTACCCCCGTCTTTTTATAAAAATAATTCGAACATCAAACCCCATTCTGCGCAATGTGAAGTGAAAGATACTGGAAAATTTTACTTAAGCAACGAGGAAACTGCTAGTCGAGTTTTTTGTCACTCGTTGTCACACGTACAAAGAATAAACGTAACGTAAGCGAATGAATGAACACTAAATTTTCGTGAGAAAATTTTTAGAAGCAGAAAAGTCGCCCTTGGCTTGGCACATCCCTGTGTTATTGAAAAACAATGGAGGGATCGTGTAAGACCCGTTCGGCTTTATAGAAGCCCCGGGGATACTAGGGTTGCGAGCTGACGGGTATGTGCCGCAAAAATTGAGGAAAAAACTGATTATTTCGGGATTTTGTGACCCTTATTGGAACTATTGGCTGTTTTTACAAGCCAAAAAAAATGGAAAATAACTCGGAAAGCTACAGGAAGCAAAAATTCCCGAGTTAAAAATTCAAAAATAACTCGGAAAGCTAAAGGAAGAAAAAATTCCCGAGTTAAAAAATGGAAAATAACTCGGAATGTTAGAGGAAGCAAAAATTCCCGAGTTAAAAAATGGAAAATAACTCGGAAAGTTAAAGGAAGCAAAAATTCCCGAGTTAAAAAATGGAAAATAACTCGGAAAGTTAAAGGAAGCAAAATAAACCGAGTTATGAAATGAAAAATGACGTCACTAAATTCCAAAAATGACGTCATAACTCGGGATAACTCGGGTTTTTTTTAACTCGGTTTTTTTAACTCGGAAAAAATAACTCGGGAATTCCGGGCCTCCTTATATTATAGGTGTAAATGTTTATAGGTTTAAATGTTTTGAAACCTTGGAAAAGAAAGAGAAAACTGAAGATGAAATGATGAAGACCTTTCCTTCTGTTTAAAAAATCATTTGACTTTTAAGAATATTTGAATCTCACTAATTTCAGAGGGGTCGGTACTAAATCCAAGAGCTCATTTTTATGGAAATTTCAAACTCATTTAGGCCAAAACCAATTTTAGAATCTGAAAGCTCTTGAAAAACTATGTAGAAGACTTTTAAGCGAGTAGGGCAGATTTCTGTACTGGACGGGAGTTATTTGATGAAGAAGTGGTGGTTTCCTCCTCATTTTGGTCATAAATCGCTTATAAAATGACACTTCTACATCAAATAACTCCCATTCAGTACAGAAATCAGCCATACTTGCTTAAAAGTCTTCTATATAGTTTTTCAATAGCTTTCAGATTCTATAATTGGTTTTGGCCTAAAATGAGTTTGAAATTTCCATAAAAATGAAGTTTAAAAAAAAAGGAAGTTTTTTAGACCATTTAAAGGAGGTGTACCAGAAAGTACCATTACTAAGAATTAAAGGGTGGTATACCTATTTTGAGGGGGAAAATCAACTTAGTACAGGGTACTTAACGGTGGTGTGTCATTTCTCAATGGTGATATCAAGATTGTACCGGGTACTAAGGGGTGGTATACCTATTTTAAGGGGTAAATTCAACTTACTACCAGGGTACTAAGTGGTGATGGTCTCAGATAAATTTCAAAAAACAAGAAGGTACAACTTTTTAGCACTGGTCCAGTACCACGACTTGGTACCCCCTGCTAATTTCAAATATGCGTTCATCTTTCTTAAATAAATAAGTTACAGCACTGTGGAGTAGGTCATTTTATGTTGTTTTTGGTTATTTTTTGCCGTATTAGACTTACTTTCAAGGGCTGTTACTTTTTATTACTTTTAGTATCATATCATATACATGCTGAGAAATTGTCAAACAAGTAAAACGTCCAAAAACGTCGAGACAGGCTTGCTTATATATAATACAGTGGAGTCTCTATAACTCGAACAAGTTCTGTGGTTCCTTCAGTTAACTATGTCTTTGCTTACAAATTTCCTTAACTCGAACAAATTTGTGCTCTCCATGCTTGTTCTAGTTATGGTGACTCCACTGCATTACGTAATGAAACTCAAGAATTACGTAATCTTAGTAATGAACTTACCAATGAGAAAGAGAAGAAAAGACCAACACCACCTGATACTGAGAGTGCGCGATCCAATGGTTCTTTGATCGATTCATAACAAGGTGTGTTCTGCAAAAAGAAAGATATTTTCTCAAATTTGAATTTGATATTGAACATCAATACTGAGGAGAAATTGGTGCATATGGAGATAATTTAACAATTTAAAACTCATTTGAATATAAATATTTATGAGAGCAATAGGCTAAAACTCGAAAAAGAAAAAAGGAATCTAACAATAATATACATATAGAACAATTTCATCTCAAGGTCACCTTGTAAACGGCATAAAAGACTGTTCTAGAAGAAGGTATAAAAAAATGAAGAGAAAAAAGGTTGGAAATCACCAAAAATAGAATGTCTGGGGATAAAGCATGAAAAAATCATGTGAAAGACGATACTTACCGATTTCATTTTGCAGGTATCCGAGACCTTAGTAAGTCCGCAGCAATTGTATGTCTTCTCGACTAATGCAGCCTCTACTGGTGCCTTTTTCCATGCTGTTTGGATCAGATCACGGCGCTGGTCTTCTGTGACAGCCAAAGCAGCTACAGAACAGGCCAATAACACAATGAAGAGTAAGCTCATTATGATCATATACTGTACAGTGTGAAAGCAATGAGATAGTTAAGGAAAAGTTCTCAAATATGTTACGAGATTGGACTTTCTTCAAACTGTAGTTATATATAAATTTTACCAATGCCATTACAATTAATATAGGGGAGTGCTAGACACTCCAAAAACCAGCAAAATTTTTTCGAGGAAATGTGTTTCGCGTGTATTAAATTTCGCGATTGCCAGTTTTTGGAAATTTTCGCCTGTATTAAATTTCGCGATTCACTAAAGTGGACATTTTCAAAAGGTGGGAATAAAGCAAGAAAATGACTGATTTCGCTTAAAACACAACGTATTGGGTGTAAACATACTAAAAATAATAACAAACTAGTGACAAAAATAGAAACTAAGTGTAACAAATAAGTATTTTCAATTTTCGTAATTTTCGGCCTATTTTGAACATTTTTTGCATGTATTTAATTTTGCGATTTTGTATTTTTGAAAAATTTAAACGGTATAAATTTCGCGAAATTTGACCAAAAAAATCGTGACATAGCGTCAGCCTGGGTTTAGGTACCAGGCAAAAATTAGGTCCCCCTGAGTTTTAAGTCCCCCCAAAGATTTATGAATTTTTTGTTAGCCCCCAGGACTTTTAACCCTAGACACTTTCAAAAAATTGATCCAGTGAAAAAGGGTTTTCCAATGTGAATTGCGTTCAGTTCTAAGTTTCAGATAAAATATTTTCCACACTTTCTATAAAAATGTTGCGCCGCAGCCGAAAACTTTTTAGATTTCTGAGCTTCAATTTTTTTAGCCCCAACGTTTTAAGTGATGAGATTTTAGCTCCCCCGAAGTACATAGGTCCCCCCAAAACAGTGGTGTACTTCCAGCCCCCTCTTTTTTTTGGGAAACATTTAGGGTGTAACCCCCCCCCCCAACCAGGAGGAAGGGGCTGACGCTATGCGTGAAATTAAGTACCCGCAAAATTTTGTAAGCTGCAAAATTTAATACGGTATCTTAACTTTTTAACAAGCTTTTAGAAAAAGTAAAATAATAAAAAGTAAATGTGATGGATTTCAAATTTCTTATGATAATAATGAGGCAAAGCAAAAGTTTTTTCCAGAATAATAGCGAGGTATTCTGAAACATCATAGTGTGTTGTACTATCCTTGTTATGTCAAACAAATAGTTACTCAAATCAGAAAAAAGGTTGAAGCTTTAATTTGTCTAAAACTACAATGATGTTCATTTGGGAATTCCAATGATGAAAAGGATACAAAGAATAAGATGATTTGGTTATGTCTGATGGCACCAATCAATCCAACAATAGCAATCAGTAGAAGGAAGACACCACAAGCAATGACACCTCCAAGAGCTGGTAGAGACACCAGCATGTTTTGTTTCTTGCCATATGCTGCAACACCAATCAATATCAAACCAATAAACTAAAAAAAGTAAAAATCTTTGCATATTAAAAGGTGACTATTATGAAATGATGAAATCCTGCAGTAAATTTATTTTGTAATGAATTTGATAGGAACACCCCCTTCTCACAGACCCACTGGGACCCCTGGAGAATTTGGCCAAAATATCGTTTCGACTGGAAAAATATACTCCAATTTTTTCCCATTGAAAATAATCAAATAAACAAATCCTCACTGCAAAATATCATGCTATTTTTCCCATCCCCACTGAATTTTCTGACTTGAAACAATGGAATTCCAATACCCAGCCATAAAAAACAGAGTTCCTGTTTTTTATCCCCACTGCCTGGAAGAATCCTACCGGGTCTGTGAAAAGGGGGTGTATAGGATGATATTTATGTTTCATAATGGGAAGTTCTGGGTTTTCAATAAGACTAAAATTTTGTTGGCATTTTTAAAGACAGGGGTCTATATTTTCTTTTGTACTAGAAAGCTGAAAAGATTCTCTTTAATCTGGAAGAATGAGTGTTGTCATTATTAATAACAATTAAATTAAACATACTTTCCACCCCACCCTGGTGGGGTAAACGATTTTCCAAAAAAGTCGAAAAGGGTGGGTTTACAGGGATTTCTTGACTTATGGCGGAGTTTTTTAATCATCATTAAATCATCTTTTCAAACTTCTTTTTCACCGCGCGTGGCGGGGGCACCCACAAATAAAAATATTCTTCTCAAAAAGAGGTGTTATATCTCCTGAAATAATTCTGCGAGAAAATGAAAAATTCAAACATTTTTGTTATTTTTAGTATAAATATAAAAACTTGACTTACTCTGGCCTATCTGAGAACAAGTTCTAAGAGTCTGGAAACACGTGGAATTTTTTTAGTTTTTTTGAAGGGTGGGGCATGGATATTTTGGATTTTGGTGGTCAAGGGCGGGGTTGCTCTGAAAGGGCAGGGTTCAGAGAGTTTCTACATTTAGGGCGGGGTTGGTGGCAAAGGGTGGGGGGAGGCTGTTTTCGAGGGTGGGGTATCAACCCCGTAGAAAAGTATGTAAAGCTGCATGCACTTCAGCCTCCATAATAAAATAGTAACATCTACGTTATTCCCAAGAACATTTAAAAATGACAAACTTTATAAGAAATATGTTTTGCTACTTTGGCCCAAACATGACTGGAAAATGTTTGGATATGTTTCGGCCGTACAGTTGGTTGTAAATGAAGGATGTCATCATTAGACCAACTTAAGGAATGTACTACAGCTACCAAATTTTCCTAACATCCTGAAAGTTTTTAACACCAACACTGACTGACCAGCCCACTTATCTACTCTAAAAATAATGCAAAATTATAATCCAGTATTGGCTGCCTGAGAGCATGTAATGTATGCTGTAGTAATTTGTTATTCAATACTCAAATATTGTCAACAATCAACAATCCTTTTTTAAGGGGGTAGGGTTATACATCACACTCCCAATCATGAGACCCTCCTCACTATGCAAAAATTTGAGGGCCAATCTCCAAATTTTTAAGGCTGACTTTAATGGGATAAACTGCTTTCGCGGGGATTTAAATTTCACGGTTGTTGGCCTATCCGCAAATATTCAAAAATTTTTGCGGGGACTTTTAATTTCGCGGGTGGCCATTATTAAATCGCAATATTTTCACACGATTTTTGTCACTTTTACTGGCCGAAAATCATGCATGTTTTGGTTGTTGAATTACACTTTATCAGCGCTTCTTAGATTACAAGCTAACCACTTCAAATAGAAATATTTATTTGAGACGTTTATTCCCCGACAAACTGCGACAAATGGTACTTTCCATATTTCTTTTCCTCCTTTTGTATACCTAAGTATTCGTTTGCTTTTGCTATCTTATAGAACAATTTTTACCAAAACAAACTTCAGAAGTGATAGTGCGATAAACAAAGATTATTAAACTTTGACGTTAAAAGAGGTGGGGGTGGGGTTTTTTTCAAATTAACGTCAATACACCTCATCGGAAATTCCACAAAAACAATCGCGCTAAAATGGATCCGTTGAAATTGGGAGATAAACATAAATGGTAGCCACGCGTGTCTAATTTGGAAATGCATGTGTCAATGTTTGATCGGAGAAATAAGTTTTACCAATGTCTAAACTTTTGACTATATCTAAAGAATTAGTAAACCTTTTTAAGATCTGTAAACAGCTCTCTACTCCCAAATAGTTCTAGAATAAACCCTGAAAATCCCAAGGTAATTGATAAAATATTAAATCTTTAAAGAAAGATTGAAAATGAAAATTCACGAAGAAAAAACAAACCTTAAGCAAAGAAATTGCCTTTATAGCTCATTTTTCCATGAAAAATAGAAAAACTTTTGGATATTTGAGTTCCCCAAACATTGTAGAATATTTTAGTATACATGGCAAAAGAAAAAGAAATAATTAAAACCTTAAAATCAACTGAATTCTTTTAATAATCATAAACATAAAAAAACGTCCTTTTGCCATTTTGTTTTTTAAAAATGTGAAGTCGGAACTTCTTGTGACGTAACAAATAAATTTTCAACATTCCATGAAAATGCGCGATTTGTATCACGCGGTAGAAAAAAGTCACATGACAGCAATTTCCGTAGTATGGCCGTTCCATTATATTTATAGGATAAGAATACAAAGATATAACCAGGGGTTTATATTATTAGCTGGGGCTTTGTGAGGCTAAGCTTTTAGGGCAATGTTTTTGTTTTTTCTGAAGCATATAAGAGAGAGGAAGCATGGTTTCTGCCTACTTTTTGTTCAGTCCCCCCTTAAAATGCAATTTTGCCCTTAAAGAAAACTCCCTCCTTAAATCGCACTAAAATTACCGGTACCCCTTTTTAGAATGTCCCCCCTTAAAATGAAAAAAAAGGAGGAATCTCCCCTCAGATTTTTATTTTTAGACAATAACAAAGTACAACGATTGGTTTGATATCAATGCCATCAACATTATATTAGGTACATAATGATATCCAACTAAATAAAATTCAATAAAAAGAAATCATTGAAAATAAACTGGATCCTATAATCAAATGATACAAATAAAACTTTTTATGAATAAAAGCAAACAAAAGATGCAGTATCTGGTACAACAGTTGTGTTTTGTTCATATCTTAGGCCTTGTAAATTATCTTTATCATTAGATTTGAACTGGGAATGTTTTCTGATTGTAGTCCTAGTTTAAGTTAGGTCTAAGTGGTCTTCCCAAGTAGAGAATTTAGGCAATAAAACACAAGTAAGATTTTATGCTTATGACATTGATTTTGGATGTGACAGAGCTGAAAATGTCAAAGATCATTAATTTCAAAGATCATTGATGTCGACCAACTATTTTAAGAAAATCTTTGTACCCTTCAGCAAACAATTTTTACAATAGAGAGAAGAGAGTATGCAGATTCATGGGCCCCGGCGAGCCATTTGAGTGGGGGGGGGGTAAGATTTAGGAAAAAATGTCGGCCACCATGGTTGGGCGACGAAGAAATTTTTTTCACTTTTTACACCCTCAAAACAGCTTAAAACGTTATCTAATTGGGGAGAATAATAGCTTTTATGGTTTGATTTGGTCTGTTAAAGGTCATTCTAATGTAACATAACTTTCAATATAGCATGGTCTGCAAAATAGTGGGCATGAGATTGTGAGCACAAAAATGGGAAAGAAGATATTATTACACAAAGAAAATTATTATCAATAAAACCAAATATTTTAGTCCCCCCCTTTTTTCTTATTTTGATAGATTCTTGCAGCCCTTGATAAAAAAATCCCCCCTTATTTAAAAAAAAAATGACAAAAATCCCCCTTTTTTAAAAGGCAATTTTTTTGACGAAGGGGGGGGGGCAGAAACCATGGGAAGACCTACTGAAAAGGGGAAATTAGGGAAACAATTTTATCAAAAGTTATTGGCAAAGAAAGTCACCTTTTGAGGTCGAAATTATATTTTTAGTTTTTCTTGCATAACTTTTTATTGCAATGCCCCCGTCTTATCCTGGTTTGACAACGGGTAGTCAAGTACATAACAAACATACTGGAATGTTTACACATGGACAGGATAAGTTTCCACGAAGCCCCAGCAAGAACGAAAGTTGGATTTGGCTGAAAATGGCTGAAATTGAATCTTTGATATATATTTTTTTGGTAAAAGCTTTGGTAATTCTGTTTGGCTATATGAAAAGCTTATTTATTCCTTGTCAAGATTATTTGAAATTGGTTGCTTTACCAAACAAAAAGATATTAAAATGTCTTGACAGGTCATTTTGTCATTTTTGTGCCATTTTGGTCAGCTGAACGAGGCGGTATATTCCCGCGTAAAGCAAGAACTCATTTGCTTATATCTAAAAATACACCTCATTTCAGTGAATTTGAAAAAAACAAACAAAACAAAGCTTTCAAGATGCTAAGCAGAAGCTATAAGAAAGAGAAAAACAACAACTTCGGTGGTTCTTCAGTTGATTTGGAGGCTCTTTTGGCATCAATATCGCTCTTTGTTTACCTCCCAAAAAGTGTCGCGGAGCAACAACACGAGGAGGTGGAATTTCCGATGAGGTGTATTGGATGTCAGACGTAGGAAGAATTGATATGTGAGTGACCCCTTAAAATATAGATGGCAGGTGAAGCGAAGGAGGGGATGGATGAAATCAGATAAAATTCTGACTATTTTACCACTTTCAGACTCTTAAAAAAGATTTGGAAAAGTAAGAAAACCTAACAGTCGGTCAGACGGCAGCGCAAACAAGTTATTTGTGATCCCACCAGCCTAGCATATAATTTACAGACCGTAATTGAAAAAGCTCCCAACCCTACCAGTACCCCTGACAGGGTATCCCTAGCTATACCAGGGGATGTCAATCGAACACAATCGAATTTGATTGTCAATCGAATCAATCAAACTCAAGCGAACTCAATCGAAATGATTGATCGAATCGATCGAACCCAATCGAAGTGATCGTTCGGACAATCGAAATCAATCCAAGTCGGAAAAAATGTAAAATTTCAATTGGGTTCGATTGTCCGATGGATTACTTCAATTGAGTTTGATCGGGTTCAATTGATTCGATCAATCGTTTCCGATTGGCTTAGACTTACATCTAGGCTTTCATTGTCGTAGCGTAAAAGGAATAGAAGACTATTTACCTCGTCGGCCCTTTTTACGCCGGCCCCTTTATTGCTGGCCCTTATTACGTCAGCGACGATAAAAATAACGCCAATAAGAGCTGACGTAAAGGGAGCCGATAAGGGTAGAAAGGAGACGATCACAGCGTTACCGTAGGATCGTCTAATCTCGACATACGTCTTGCAATCTCGACACCGGATCTGTAAAATAATCAAAACAAACCTTGAATGAAATTCTTGGTATCATTCTTATCGAACAAGTTCATCCATCAAACTAGAAGTTCAGTAAACATTGCAATCCTTTCAATTAAAAAAACAGCCAAATTATAAGCAGTTTTACACAACGCACGAACGCATGCAAACTTCCTCGTAACTTTCTTGTGTCCATCATTAAAATTTTACAACTTTATTACGCTTCAAGTCACGTGATAAAAATAATTTGCGCGCTTAGTCGACCTGGTTTCCATTTCCTTATTATTTATTGCAAGCACACGCTCTAGGCGCTAGGAGGCCGTGCTAAACTTCTAGGCGCCGCATCTAGCACACCCAGTCCCTTTTCAAATTCATAAGGAAACCGGGTTCTTTTAATTATTTTCGGTTCACGGTAAAAAGGTCTACTAAAAAATTCCTCGCGTGCAAAATGTTGTTGTGATTTGGGCATCTTCGTTGAAAGCATGCTAATTAGTTTTTTAGTGATTACTACATCGTTAAAGTGTTCTTTTCAAATATAAGTAATAACAGTTCACATTTCTCATATTATATTAACAATCTGTGACGTGGATAGAGAGAGAGAACAATTTAGTGATTGATTGATAACTTTGGTATGTATTTGTTTATGTTTGATTTTTTATTTCGAAGACCAGCCTACAGCTATGTCGAGATTGCAAGATGTATGTCGATATTAAACAACTCTATGGTATTGTTCGGACTTTTTAATCCTCAAGCACAAAAAGGAAACTTAATCGAAGGCAATCTGATTCAATCAAAACCAATCGGACTCAATCGAAACCAATCGAACTCAATTGAATTGATCGATCGAATCAATCGAACTCGATCGGAGTGAATCGAAACCAATCAACCGAGAAAAAAATGTAAATATTCGATTGGGTTCGATTGTCCGATCAATCACTTTGATTGAGTTCGATTGATTCAACCAATCAGTTCGATTGGTTTCGATTGAGTTCGATTGGTTCGATAATCGAAATTTTTGATTGACATCCCCTGGGCTATAGGATCCTAAGTTAAGTCACAGGGTATATACAATGAGTGCCCCATAGCCTATATATAAGAAGAAGGCCTTTGGCCTTGTATTTGGACTCTCGAGCTCCAACCCTCACCCGAACTGATAATAACCGAAACCCCATCTAGGTCTACAGATTGAAAAATTTCACTTGCATCCTGGTCGATGATATCGTTTGCCAAGCAGGGGTTATTAAGTCTAGACTGATTGGTGGTTCTCAAAAAGATTGATAAAAAATATGTCTGTATGTATACTCACAATGAAAATTGTATTGATAGCAGCTAAAGTATTTCGAGAGCAAGTGTAGGCAAAAGACTTCACTTTTCTTTTGCCTCCAGCAAGTCTAGAAGCATCAATTCTTGGCATTCTTGATTTATTTTTCGTCAGTAGAATTAAAGACTTCCTGATCTGACTGCAACTTTTTTCTTTTGATCTGTTGGTGTTCAGTCGGACTTGTTAGGAACTCATATTCTGTGATCCTTCATACCAGCACGGAGAGTAACGTGGTAGCTTAAAGTTTCTCGAGTTTCACATTATGGCGACAATATGAAACATTGCTCAAATTTCATATTAAATTCTGAGTGAACCCGACTATATTCACTTTATAACCTTGGTCTTTTGAAATTTTTTGCTGACATCAACACTCAACACGTGATATAATTTTTCAGGGGGGGGGGGGGTACGGGGGGGGGTTTAGGACTTTAGCCCGGGGGGGGGGGGTACTTAGGCAAATGGCGGGTACGGTATGTGCCGCCCTTAAGGGTACCTTTTTTGGATTTCCAAAGTCCTGCTAAGGGTCGGAAAAATTAGAAAATCAAATTTCAGTCCCACTAAGGGTAGGAGAAATAGGAAAATTTCAACTTTTTACCCCCAGAAAGATCGAAATTTGGTCAAAATTTGGTCAAATTTGTCCCGGTAAGGGTCATAAAATTCACAAAATTTTCTTTTTTTCTCCTTTTCTTTTTAGTCCCGGTAAGGGTCCGAGGGTCGAAAGTCGGGCGGCACCCCCCCCCCGTCAGCTCACAACCTTAGTACCCCCTCCCGGGACTTTAGCCCAGATACGGATAGGAATTTTTGAGAACAAAAGCAAAAGAGTTCTAAAACGTAAGTAAACTAAAATGTAAAAGCAAAACAATAGGACCATTTAGAGGGAGCGTACGTATTGCGGAAATCGAGATTTCACAAAATGTTTTCGCGATATTTTCCATTGAACATGAATATATAAACGACTGGACATCCATCTCCTTTGTATTTTTGTAGAATCGTCATTATGCCGCCTCGTTAAAAATCTTTAAATGAAACGATAAATTTTGTAAATATATCTGGATACATACATCCTGTGCCCAAGTTCAGGAGTTGCCATAAAGCCATTATGGTAATAACCGGGAGAGCACATTGCTATACGTTGTATATCTGGATATATCGATATATCGATATATTTTTTTGGTTTGGTTTGGTTTGCCGTTGTTGGGAATACCATAAGAAAGCCGCGGCTGGAATGATAACATCTGAATTTCTAATGTTCTATCTCTGTCGTACACTCATTTCGTTTTATAAGCATACGGTAAATTTCGGCTGAAGCTCACTATGCTTAGGTAAAGTTCAATTTTGAGCCTCGACTATGCTTAACCCTATGCTTGGTAAAAAAATTATGAAGGGGGGTAAAAAATTTCGCGCATTTTCCCCCCAGGGGGGGGGCACTCGATTTTGAAACGACGGTATGTGCCGCGCAAAATCTGCTTTTCAAAATCGTACCCTTACAGTGCAGTTCAATATGGCTGAAAAGGTACCCTTTCAGTGCATTTTTCTCTTGATTCACCCAACCCTTCTAGTGCACTATATTTCTCAGCTGTATATCTGCGTGAAGAGAAGAAGCTTGGGAAATTTTCTGTTTCAACTGGTTTCAAAGAAAAACTGAGAAAATTATTCTTGTCAGCTGTAATTATCAGACAATAGAAACTTTTTCAAACAAACGAGAAGTAAAAACCTTTCTTTTTAACAATTATTTTGAATTTGTTTTAAAATTCGACCCTTGCAGTGCAATCTCACAGAAACACACCCTTACAGTGCATTTTGGGATGCAGAAAAACGAAAAACCCCACCCTTAAGCGCGGCACATGACGTAGGCCAGATCATATGAGTGACCCCCCCGGGATTTTCCCCTATCTTTAATCTTGAGAGAAATGAAGACATTCTATTGTTTTCGAATGTTGTTGTTATTATAAGTTGTGTTATTTATAAGAGATTAAACAAAAATAAAATCACCAATTTTGTTTGTAATTCTCTTCTTCATTCTTCTGTTATTTTCTGAAGTTTTGGAAATTATGATTCTAGAAGTTTCTTTGCCTGAGCCTCAAGGTATGCTTAGCATATGCTAAATTTTTCTGGAAATTTGAGCTTCAGTATGCTTATAAAACGAAATGAGTGTATTTGATGACTATTTGTTGATCAAGAAATAAGTAGTGTAGTAAACTTTATTAGTTTGTCGTTAATACTTACTTCGCAGTGCGTTTTAGACATTAATGATATGCCCTCGATAATACACTTGCATTATAATATCATTGTGCAGGAAAGATCAACAATCAGAAATTTAAACAAGACGACTTAAAGTCGAAAATTTCGCCTAGAATTTAAACTACATAGGAAAAACAAGAAGTAGAGATTGAAGCCAATTTGAAATCTACTTTACATCGAGCCTTGACGAAACACTTTTTTAAATAACAACGAGGCTTAAAATCGCTAAAAAAAGAGACCAATTGAAGAACAACTGTTGCTTAATTTTTAAGAACTAATAAACAAAGGTAATATCACCGTCTATCAAAAGTTATTGATTTGATTCTTATAAAGTAAATGCTTATAAGAAAAATAAATAATCTCATATTATGCACCGTCCCTTGTTTACTTTGTAAAAACTATTCACCGAAAGGTATATCACCGTCTATAAAGAGTTATTGATTTTATGCTTATAAAGTATATGCTTATAAGAAAAATAAATGAGCTCATATTGTGCGCCGTTTCTTGTTTACTTTGGAACAACTAATTACCGAAAGCTATATCACCGTCTATCAAGAGTTATTGATTTGATTCTTATAAAGTAAATGCTTATAAGAAAAATAAATATGCTCATATGGTGCGCCATCCCTTGTTTACTTTATAAGAACTAATTACCGAAAAGTATATCACCGTCTATCAAGAGTTATTGATTTGATTCTTATAAAGTATATGCTTATAAGAAAAATAAGTAAGCTCATATTGTGCGCCATCCCTTGTTTACTTTGTAAGAACTAATTACCGAAAGCTATATCACCGTCTATCAAGAGTTATTGATTTGATTCTTATAAAGTAAATGCTTATAAGAAAAATAAATAAGCTCATATTGTGCGCCATCCCTTGTTTACTTTATAAGAACTAATTACCGAAAAGTATATCACCGTCTATCAAGAGTTATTGATTTGATTCTTATAAAGTAAATGCTTATAAGAAAAATAAATATGCTCATATTGTGCGCCATCCCTTGTTTACTTTGTAAGAACTAGTTACCGAAAGGTATATCACTGTCTATCAAGAGTTATTGATTTGATTCTTATAAAGTATATGCTTATAAGAAAAATAAGTAAGCTCATATTGTGCGCCATCCCTTGTTTACTTTGTAAGAACTAATTACCGAAAGCTATATCACCGTTTATCAAGAGTTATTGATTTGATTCTTATAAAGTAAATGCTTATAAGAAAAATAAATATCCTCATAATGTGCGCCATACTTTGTTTACTCTGTAAGAACTAATTACCGAAAGGTATATCACCGTCTATCAAGAGTTATTGATTTGATTCTTATAAAGTATATGCTTATAAGAAAAATAAATATGCTCATATTGTGCGCCATCCTTTGTTTACTTTGTAAGAACTAATCACCGAAAGGTATATCACCGTCTATTAAGAGTTATTGATTTGATTCTTATAAAGTATATGCTTATAAGAGAAATAAATAAGGTCATGTTGTGCGCAATCCCTTGTTTACTTTGTAAGAACTAATTACCGAAAGGTATATCACCGTCTATCAAGAGTAATTGATTTGATTCTTATAAAGTATATGCTTATAAGAAAAATAAATAAGGTCATGTTGTGCGCAATCCCTTGTTTACTTTGTAAGAACTAATTACCGAAAGGTATATCACCGTCTATCAAGAGTTATTGATTTGATTCTTATAAAGTAAATGCTTATAAGAAAAATAAATATCCTCATAATGTGCGCCATACTTTGTTTACTCTGTAAGAACTAATTACCGAAAGGTATATCACCGTCTATCAAGAGTTATTGATTTGATTCTTATAAAGTATATGCTTATAAGAAAAATAAATATGCTCATATTGTGCGCCATCCTTTGTTTACTTTGTAAGAACTAATTACCGAAAGGTATATCACCGTCTATTAAGAGTTATTGATTTGATTCTTATAAAGTATATGCTTATAAGAAAAATAAATAAGGTCATGTTGTGCGCAATCCCTTGTTTACTTTGTAAGAACTAATTACCGAAAGGTATATCACCGTCTATCAAGAGTAATTGATTTGATTCTTATAAAGTATATGCTTATAAGAAAAATAAATATGCTCATATTGTGCGCCATACTTTGTTTACTTTGTAAGAACTAATTACCGAAAGGTATATTACCGTCTATCAAGAGTTATTGATTTGATTCTTATAAAGTATATGCTTATAAGAAAATAAAGAAAAAATCAAAACTGTGGAGCTAAAGACACAAAGATATATGACGTAATCCAAAGAAAACCCGCGAAAATCGTCCGTGGTTATACGAGCGTGTAATTTGTAAATTAAATTTAGTGAGTTCGTCCACCGTATCAAGCACTTTCGTTTTCTAATTTTTTTTCCGATGACACCGCCGCCGCCGCCGCCGCAGAAAGGCTATCGTAATACTTTCGCTAAGCGAAATTAACAAGCACAAAATGGCTGGGCTGAAAGAACTCAAAAATTAATAATGAATACTTGCCTAGTAATATTCATGTAATAAGGTATAAAATTTTGACTTAAAAGTTTCGAATAATTTTAGAGAGTGCCGCATTCAAACTTTGATATTACTTTCTTTCCATATTCAATGCGATCAAAAATAACCATGGTTATTATTTGAGGTCTTGGATAATGCTAAACCAGTCAAAGACTTTCAAAAAATAAACGAAATCAGAGCTTAAAATTGTAGAAGAAAAATCTATGATTAATAACCAGTGTCTCGATCTAGAATTGATGATTTAGTATTTACATTTGATTATTTATAGGAGCAAAGGAAATGTTCGTAATAGGTCCCAGAAGAATTGTACAACATTTGACATGAAATATAAATAAGCATATTATGATGAAGATATTGGATATTGATAGAATTGCTGGACTTTGTTCCCACAGGTAACATTTTTCTAATTATAGAAGTATATTTCAAATAATAACGTACAATGACATCATATAAAGCTATTTAAAAAACCTTTCCCATTGTAAATGACTTAAAAAATGTTCACTTTAAGGAAAAACACATCTTTTTTTGGTACGTACAAGCCGTTCGTAAAATTACATTCTACTATTGAACCTGAAAACCGGAAAAGTGGATTTATTTAACGATTTTTATCAAAGATTTCTTGAGCTGTATTATAAGACCTTTTCGACCGTAGTCGCGCGGTCAGGCGCGTGCCACTTTATTATTTTATTAACCACCTTAAACTTGATCCAATCCTTTTTTACACTTTTTTCTATTGTCTTTAGGTACGAAAAAAGACTGGGACGGTTTCAGGGTGGTAAAACGGAAAAAAGCCCGATACGGTCGAAAAGGTGTATAGCATGAGAAAAAATCTTTTGACTTCGGTAATGTTTTGAAGTAGTCGGTTTTTCTAAAAATATTTAAAAAATAAAGTTAAAAAATGGTTATCAAATTGCACACCCAGGATAAATCTCCATCGAGTCTCGAACTGTTTTACGTATTATCAGTGTTCAATAAAAACAACAGTTGCAGTTTTTTCGAAATCATGAGGTTGTACCACTCATATATTAAATGCTTTCAAATTTCAAAGAAAGCTTCCGTTTCAAACTTTCCATTGGAGACAAGTCCAAATCTATCTTTCTTTTCCATAACCATATAACGTTCGTTTTCTGTAATAACCAAGGCAGTATTTTCAAGTATGGTACATAAATAAGCCTGTGGTCTATTTCTAACAGCGCCAATCATATTCTGGTTAATGGCATCTTGTCTCAGGCATTCTGTACATGACTGAGCAAATTTATCCAGCATACTACATCGGATAGCTAAACATGACATCTTGACGAGCCAACTCCAACAACATAGGATCATCGAAGAATTTTCCGATACTGACATCTTCGCTCAACCCCTGAAAAAGAAAACGACAACATGAATTCAAGGATTTTAGATCCTGATAGATTATAATAGTGAAAGAACAACTCTAAACAGGCCCGGCGGAAGCTGGGGGACTAGGGAGACTTTAGCATCCCCACTTTTGAACAAATGAGATTTTTTCTCTCAAATTCTTCGCGAATTTTATCTCATTTAGACCCTCCTCACTTATACGGTTGTTCCACCGGGCCTGTTAAAATAAGGAGGAAGAGAAAATTAAAACCAGAACGAGTAGAGTAAAGAATCAGGTAAATTCCACTTTTTACAATTTTTTTAATTTGCTATTTTTTCACTATCCCATAAAGTAAAAGCTTTTAAATATTTTAACCATGGCAGATGATAGCCCTTGACCCAATAAGCACAAATATTGGTATAATACCATGTGTGGATAAAGCAAACTTTTCAGAAAATGAGCTAGAATGCTAAGAAACCCCAAACCTCGTCCCCGCTTTATTTACGTTACTGATAGACGCCAGAGAATATCATCAAGCGCTATCAGTAAGCATAAAAAAGCTGATAATACGCAGGGAGCGAGGTTGAGCAACCCCAACACTGGCCCCAAAGTTGTTGGAGTTGTTTATAACAAAAATTGTGTACCCTGACCTTTCTTCTTCTCGTTTTAACCATGAATTCACGAGCAAGTGCAGTGGCTGGTTGTGATTCCAAGGGACGAATGACAATCGTTTTGTCCAGTGGATCCCCGGGAACGATCTAGAAACATAAATTAGATGTGAACCCTTTGATAGCCTTCGGGATTGATCCTACCCAGGAAAGGAGTAGGCATAACGGCGCTAAGAAATTTAGCCAGCGGTAGCTGCTAACGTCAAAACACCTGTCTCATATATTCGTGCTCGTGTATACGACTAACTAACGATACCTAATATGTTCCCACTTGCCAATTGGGACATATTGACATGTTAGGTATCAGATTCGGGTGCCCCATGCATACGAAAGTCAAAGACAATAACCAACGGAACTAGTTACACTACTTAACATCAATAAGGTACGGAGCTAAGTTTTGAGTGCTCACTATATAAGCTGCCATCCACTTTTGGACCATCAGATCTAGAGGTTGTCAATTAAGAGGACTTATCTATTCCCTCTTAATTGACAACCTCTGGATCTGATGGTCCAAAAGTGGATGGCAGCTTATATAGTGGACACTCAAAACTTAGCTCCGTACTTTAATAATTTATGCCTGAGGTTATGAAAAAAGAATACATTTTTCCCCAAGGTATAGTAAAAAAATTCCCTTGAAAATGACAAATCTTTGATAAAAACGATTTTAAATTAGCGTTTCATACCTGCCAATGATGAAAGACGGACAATGCGAAAGCCTGTCCTTGTGTATGTGTCCTCAGATCTGTTTCAAAACCAAATGAATCAATGGCAGGAAGGAAAGCTTTGATGGCGTACAAAGGAGAGCCAGGGATTGGTGCGTCTTGGGTCACATGACCTCTGAAAGAAACAAAGGAATAATGTCGAAATTATTGGATTTCTTTCATCTTTTTGATTGCCTAAACGAAAGACACTTTCAAGCTTTTCTCTTGAAATGATTTATAAAAAGTTGACTTGTATGTAAAGAAATCCCATTGTACAAATGTTTCGATTCTAGTAATATTTCTTTAATTCTATCAGAAATGGTTTTCTTGTGATGTGAAATAGTATTTCCCCCACAAGTGGACATAGCTCATCTGATTTTAATTTCAATGAATTAAAACTGTATAGCTAACTTTAGGGAAAGGAATACCATCAACTAACCTTCTCTTCCCGAGGACGGTATAAACAGCAGACACACAATCAGCCGGAGCTTGTACTTCCACAAAATAGTAAGGCTCCATTAAACGCGGCACAGCCTAAAAGCGGAAGTGAAAACAGGAATCAAAGATCCTGTAGGCTGTCCATAGATCAAGTAACAAGAAAGCCTCATATCTTAGAGCTTCAGAGTCATATTGAGTATAGTCAGTTTTCACAGTTTGTGGCGTGGATAGCCCGCAATAAACCAGGACAGCTTTTTTATTCTCTTGGCGTGTTCCGTGGGGAGCCAGGTCCGATATCTCTGGAATTATTATAATTGATATGAGGAGGAATTTTTAGCCCACTCCCCCTGGTTAACGACGCTGACCCTTGCTCCACAAAGTGAAGTTTAACCACAATTCCAGTATATTCTCAGCCTTATTAATTCAGACATTTATCTTATATATTCTTTATTATAGTAGTATATTATAGTATCTTCAGTTGGTATTAATATTAAATATTAAATATTAATAATGAAACGAACAATTTACTTTCAAAAATACACACACACTACATCTTATTGGGCTCTTCCAGAAAATGTCCGCACATGGGGTTCGAGGATATAGTGTCCGTGGGATAGTGAAAATCTACAAAATTTGCCCTATGGGGGTCAACTGATGCTTGTCCGGGGGTCAAAATTCACAACGTCCTGGGGTAAATTTCTAGAAAATGTTATATCCTCCACCCCCTATATTCAATTTGTTTCTGGAAAAGCCCATTACAGCAAATGAAGAGTCGAAACGGAAAAAAGAAGTCATGTTTGGAAAATACAAACCAGTAAAAATGCTGAATAAGCAACTCTTCTAGCAGTAGGGATGATCTGCCCACCAGCCCTTTTGATGACGTCAGTACCAATTAAAGCGTCCAAAATCTTGAATTTTACATTGCGGATAGCTATAAGTTAAATGTTCTGATGTACAACATAAATTAAGTACGGACGGGAATCTTGGACAATTCGGCAAATTTTGTTACGCGATTTTGAATTTGTTTTTCCTTTTAGCCCAATTTTTGAGCATTGTCTTGATCAAGAAAGCCAAAATGTAAAGAAAAAGGGCAAGAAAATAATGTTTATATAGCTAATTTTTATACCCTCGTTATATTTTTACTCCACAACACGTATTAGTATCGCGTAGTATCAAAATACCCAAGGTGATATAAAAAAAGAAAAGCCTGAGAAATTTAGTACATTTGGTACTATAAGCGATTAGAGAAATCGGAAATAAAGGCATTGAAGTATAAGAGTCGATTTAATTCGAACAAAATATTACTTACGTTCGTCACAGAGTGGCCCTTCACGAGATCCCCATTGGAAACCTTGTACAATGAAATCTTTGCATGAATTAAGAAGTCCTTTGTCAACCTACACAAAGACAGAAAGAGAAACATGAGTAAATGAGTAAGTCTTTTTATAAATAAAAAATAGTAAATACTTTTTGAAATTGTCTGGCACTGTTGGATTTTGAGTAAGTCTTTGTTAGAAGTGTGTTTTTAAAATAAACTACTCTTAACGATGAAAGGAAAAAGAAACATTGATGAACTTTATTGATCTAATACACAGGTTGTGAAATCATAACAATGCAGTCAAAATATGCGATTACTCGATAAAGTTCACGTGATTTTATACTGCCCCGGCATTTATATAAAGCTCAGGTGGTAGGGGACGATTCTACCTTTTTTGAAAGTAACAATTAGAAGTATTACTAAAGCTCGTGGTCCACTTAGCTTTTTTGGTCGCCCAACAACGCGCACAGCTCGATCGTTTGAGTTAATTCATCTAATGTTTCCAGCTCACCAAGATACTGCAAGATAGAGACTTATACGCATGCGTAATTTTGCGTTCTTTTAAACCACATGTAGTTTATTCCCGTGACGGACCAGGAGCCTTACAAATATGAACGTCAACGCAAAACCAAAAAAACAAACTTACTTCACTAGGTAAAGTATCATCTACTAAGATATTGGGTCCGGATACATCAGGACCGAAAGCCCAAATGGAACGTGCTGCCAACAAATCCCAATCGTACTTCGTTTGGAAAAATTCACCGATTTGTTTTCTTTGAGAGACGAAAGAAATAATTATAGAGTATACAATTTTATCATTAGCCAATCCTGACTTACATCAAGTTGCCCGCTTACATGGACGGGCGGGTCCACCACTGATCACCTGGACCAAAAGCCATTAAAGTGTTGTGTTGTTAAAAGTTGTCCAAAAGCCTCTAAAGTGGTCATTTTCTGAATTTGGCAGAAATACCGTCTGTCATTCTTTTGTCAATAATTTTTTGCCCAAGTAGTGAAATGTGACTCTGCCCCTTATTCAAAAGCTGATTAAATCATCTTTCCAGCGGTATATAGGGACCTTTATCGCAATTCTACAGGTCAACAAATATTCTAATACTGGACTTTCAACAAGAATAAGAGGCTGTTAAAAAAGCCGCGACCTGAAAACGGATCCTAGGAAGATATGACAGCCGTATAACAAATACTCATCAAATTTCAAGCCTGAAACTGGTAAGAGGGACTCACTTGTTCCAGTTGATATTGACTTTTCCGGTTTCGATATCTTCTGCTAGACCTTTCTCCAAAGGTTCAGCTATCATCGTCAACTTGTTCCTGGAAAGGCATTTGCGAAAAGAATAAAACTTTGATACTAAACTTCACTTTTAACTCTTTCTATTTTCTTTGTAGGGGGAGCATCTTTTGAGCATCAATCTATCATCAGTGCGGCTCGGGTAAGCGAGCATAGACTGCTGTTGTCACCAGAGTGCTCAAAACATTAAGTGTTGAGCTTCGCAAAATCGCTTGTGGTGAACGGAGAAGCAGAGCATGCTCCTCAACAGAGTCTATAGAGTGCTCAAAGAACTTCTGAGAGTTCTGAGCGTAATACATCTATATGTATATGAAGTAACGTACTTTTTGTTGGGTGATTCTGCAAAACATTTTAAGGACGATGTCTCAACGACCGTCTCGCAAAACGTCACCACCGGGTCCGCAACCTTGATTTCTAAAATGCAGAAAAATAAGAAAACTCGCAGGCTTAAAGATTTTCTCGTTTTGATATGGAAAAGAGACGCGCCTCTTATGTTGATAAAGCAGAATTAAAAAAGAATTTCTCAAACTTTGTGCTTGCGCGGCGTAGAAGAGAGAAAAAGTTGTTCCTTTCTTTTGTTTAAAAAATGATGTGTAGGCAAATTGTAAAGCTTGTTTTTGGTATAAAATGAGGGATAAATGACCATTCTTTAGGCGGTCTTGGCCACATATCAGGTCTTTTGGTTCTATATTAGTCATTGATCGAAAGTCAAATCGGTTTCAATGGTAGTAGCAGAAAGAGAGGGACTGAAGGACTTTTTGATGTTCTTCCTTATAAACAGCAAAAAGAATTAAACTCGGTTACAAACTGCCGCAAGTTACTCAAAACAAGACCAAACATGCTATTAAAATGTCAAAAAACTTTGTGGGATTATGTAATGTTACTAAGAATCATCCAATTAGATGTCTTATATAAATAAGGAGGTAGAAAACAAGCCAATGATAGGAATTCTTATCTGTGTTTTTACTAGTTATGACATTTGATTCACAATATAAACAAACCTAGAGTTAACGTTCTATTATTTGACTTAACGAGAGCAATTTTCAAAGTAATAAACAAATTTTTTTTGAAAAGAATTCTTGGACCACTGTAAAAAGAATCAATGTTTCTGACAGTTTTCTTTTTAATTCGTTGCTTTTGTTTGTTTGAAACTATCGTTTTGAATTTGAAAGATAATGTCTTTAAATGCAAGTTCCTTGGTTTTATGGTAGATTTATCAATGTTTAGACATCGAAGTAATGCTTATGGTACATATGTTGGACGGTGAAAAAGAATGCGGCTATTATATTTTGATTTTTCCCGACATGTTTCGGACTCGGTCCGTTCTCAAGGGAATGATATTTCTATAGAAAAAAAAGCGTTTTTATACAAAATTATTTGACGTCAAATTGGACAAATACGTCATTTTAGGCGATTTCGGCTTGAAAATGGGTTGGTGTAAATGGGGCCATCTGATAAGTTGAATTTGGTCTAAAATGAACGTGTAAATCAGACTTAGGTTATGCTTATGCTTATGCTTATGGTACATACAGGCTTATGCTTATGCTTATGGTACATACATGCAAGAATAATATCTAGATAAAGACATACCCCTACACATCACTTATCATTTGGCATCAATACAGAAAATAGTCAGTCATGTCCATGATATATCACACACCACCGAGAGATTCCTTTTTACCTAACCCAAAGAATTTGGCTTCAGGCGAAACAATTGAATACAAAGTGAAGAAGGAGCGTGAGTATTGGGTTGAAGACCATGATACTAAATGTAATGGCAAGTGTGCATACGGGTTTGTGTGTGGTGGTTATGAATATTATGGATTTGATTGTACTGGTAAATGCTTCTTTGAACATTACTACGAAAGTAAAAATTTGTTGCTTTTGAACTTGAATTTCTATTACTTTGACCGCCGCGACTGCCAACTTTTGGGGCGAGAAAATCAATTGAAGGTCAATAAGGTGACAGTAGAGCCGATGGAGTGGTACGGAGAAAAAGGTATTACACTTTTTGACGAAACTTCCAACCATTGTTTATCTGTAGTTTGTTCCAGGGAAAATCAAGTGGACATCTTCACAACGTTTATTGGGGATCCATCGACGTTGACAAACCCCACGACTGCCTTACTGTTTGACATCTACGAGCCACCGGGTCTCAATTTATACTATGACTTCACTATCAAGGGAGAAGCAAAACCAAAGCTTATCAAACATTTAGACAGGAAATATTTGATCATTTTGACGCCAGAAAATGATGATTTTGATAGCTTTCGATTTACAGCAGACGTTATTTTGTTGTCGGGCCCGAAATTAGAAAGATTATACCGTGTGCCGGCAATAAAAATGACCATGCTACGCCCAATACAACTTGAACATTTTTCTTTCTCTTTGGAAGTGGAAACCTTTTTGAATATATCTGATGGATCGATATATTTTCATTGTGAAAGTTCAAACCAGCTCATCGAAATTTGTTTGAAGAACAATACTCAGAGATATGAGTACGCCATCTCCAATTACGCAAAGCTGTACTTCCTTCGCCACCCTAAGAGGGGCGAATTGGGAACTGTCTTATACTTGGATCAGATCAATGGCTCTTCTATATTTGTGTTTTGCGAAAACAATACCAAGCTGAAAATCGTCCGATTCAAGAATGGAAAGCGACATTTCCTTGACGGTTTTATCGTGCTCGATAAAGAATTCGATCCGTTTAGATTACCACCCCAAGTGAGAATGAAAGGGCTTCACACACCAATCGACCAAACCTTTGTCAGATTCACAAGTGGAGACACTAGATTCGTTAATATCGCGACAGGTTATACCATACATAATGCAACATCAAATATTAGTCTTAACTGGAATTCAGAAGAGATCGTGGAACATAGATACGTGACCGAAGATGGGTCATCGTACTCTACCATCAAAGTCCACCGTGCTAATTTGGGTGAGCCACATAACACATTGAAATATATCTCAAGACTTGCAGTATTGAAGTATTTCAGACGAGATTTTTTATCTCATTCAAACTTACCAGAAAATATGAAAATATATTTAGGAATTAAAGGCACGATCCATTTACCAGAAGGCGTGCGTCCAGAATATTTAGTTGACTAAATTACATTTGCTGATGTGTAATAATTGACCGTGTGGTCGTGTAAAATTAAGATTTCATGCAAAAGTGGAATGGGTTACAGGTATATCATAATGACAATTTCTTAAAAAACGAGAAAAGGAAAAAGAGAATGCACGTATATATATGCAACCATAAGAATCCAAGAACAATATCCGTGATTTGTGATAATGTTCATTTTTTGTAAAGTATTTTGAATCATGTATGGTAATTTCTTTTTTTTTTGTCCTAGATTTGAATACGAGGCCTAGAAACATTTTTTCAGTTGTACGTCAATATCTCAATGCTAACTAAGAAATTAACTGGTTCTCATATCATATGATTATTACCACAAAAACCTTGCTTGTAACAGGGAAAGAAAACCAGAGAGGAAATCAGTGAGATTAAACCTTTCAAACTCCTGTATCCACAATTTTGATTTTGGAATCATCGTTTTTTTTGTTTGAACTTGACACAAGAGGAGGGGCTGACGGGAGAGAGATAGTCCAAAACAATTATTTCTAAAGTAGGTTTTGAAAAAAATTACTTGATCGGTAAAAATTTCGGTTTGCTTTGAAAAAGAGAATGTTCTTGGTAGGTCGGGCGACACTTTAAGAAAGAAGAACGGTTTAAAATTTTTAAACTTTCGGCAATTTTCCAAAAAAACAAGCTACATGCTGAATGGACCTACCTGATGATGAAAGTTAGATAGCAATAAAGAGAAAAATGAAAACAATCAGTTAGAAAACATACCGTTTAGCAAAAATGCATAACACATTAAATTTTATCATTGATTGTTGATGAGGGAAGAGGGAAGGGGAGTAGGGAAAATAGAAATAGAAAGTGGGCAAAAATCAGTTTTATTGACAATTGAATTGCTTAATTGTTATCAATAATGTTTTTGTGTGAAAAAAGCTAAGAAATAAGGAAAAAGTGAAATGAAAATCTGCAAAAACGGTGATTACCGGCATATTTCCGGCATTTTCAGCTGGAAAAGAATTTTTCTCAAAAAACAAACTCGGTCATGTTTGAGTATTGCGGATACGCATCTTTCTGCAAAAAATCAGAAAAAAACTAAGGATGAAAATTTGAGAAAATGTCAAAAAACCGGTTTTTCCGGCATATTTCCGGCATTTTCGACCGGAAAAAAATATTTTTCGAAAATCGGGCTCCGTTACATTTTAGGTATTGTCATTTTGCATCAGTGTGCAAAATTTCATAAAAAAATATAAAGTACAGCTCGAGAAATTCAAGAAATACTGTCTTTCCGGCGAAAATAGGTTGTTCCGGCGATTTTTAAAGATTTCCGGCTTCGAAAATCATTTTTTTTGAAAATTGAAACATGCTTGATGGGGGGCATTGCTATTAATAATGTTTTTGAATGAAAAAACAACCAATTATAAGAAAAAATCCAATGAAAATCCAGAAAAACGGCGATTTCCGGCAGAAATCGGACTCGGCCATGTTTTGGGCTTTGCCATTTTGCGTCTTTGTGCCAGAAATCAGAAAAAACTAATGAGCCAATCTCGAGAAAAGCAGGTAACAGACGGACGGACGGACGGACGAATGAACGAACGGACAGAGGTTAAGTTATAGGACCTCCACCGGGGTACCCGGAGGTAGGTCCAAAAAATAATAATAGTCACAAATAGTAAGCATGGTAAGTCATTCAACCGCATGTTTTCTCTTAAATCTACAATCATGGACAAAATGGTTTGTAGGCTTTTCAACAAATGACTAAAAAATAACTGCAAATGGGTGAACTTCGGTCACACAGGTGGTGGGTGCACCAAAAAAGGCTTTGAAAAGTTTATTATTTAACGAACCTTCTCATATATGGTCTACAGTATAGTGGAACCTGAAATTAGCGGACACCATCGGGGAATAGGGTTAGTGTCCGCTTATTAGAAGTGTCCGCCTTTTAGAAACTTTTCAACTCTGTGCTCTAATTTAATTGTAAGGCACTATTAAGGGGTTAAGTATGTAAAATTTTGGCTCGAAGTGTTTTTCTAGAGACACTGGGACAAGGAAGCAAAAGAGAATAATTATTCAAATGCAACAATTTAGTCTTGAGGTCCCTGTAATTTATCCTTTTTATAACATAAGCAAATTCACCGACTAGATAAAGGGAGCTCCCGAAAGAGGAGCTTTAGGGCCGCCTTCAAAAGCGGTTGTAGACTTACTTTACTTACTTACAGATCCACTCAAGAAATTAGATATCAGTGAGACATCATAGATTTATAAAGCCCGAAGGGCTAGATGGAGCAGACAGGGGGGTCAGTGTACCAGAAGGTGGCATGTATCCTGGGGTGGGTGGGTGTTTGAGAAAAAAATTTGTCATGTACTTTCTGTGTACTATAATTGGGGTGTTGGGTCCAAAATCGATTTTGATTTTTACTACCTGTGTACCAAAATAGGGGTGTTGGGCCCAAAATCGATGTTAACAGTATGGAAACAAAAAGGTTCAGAAATTATCTGCTAAAATAGAAATGTAAAGTTGTTCTATTATAAATTGATCAAGCCAAGTTTGTCCAAGATCATTCTTCCAAACTTCTTGGAATGAATTGAAATCCTACCAGATCCCACTGAAATGAAGGTTTATCGAGTCAATGTAAACATTCGAACATTCAAATTCGAACATTCGAACATCAGAGATGCCAACTCTCACGCATGAGGTGTGAGACTCACGCATTTCTACATGGTCTCACGCAATTTTTGAAAAGTTTGATTTCTCACGCACTTTGGATTTTTGAGAAAAATTCTCCTGTTTTTCCGATTTTTGGAAAAAATTTTTCCCGATTTCCCGAGTTTCCGAAAAAAAGTTTCCCCGATTTCCCGATTTTTGTAAAAATGTTTACCCGATTTTCCGATTTTTTCCAGGTAGTACCCAATAATAAATGGGGGTATGGGGTGGTTTGGGTTTTTTTCCAGGTACTACCCGGTAGTAAATAGGGGGTATGGGGTGGTTTTTTGGATTTTTCCATGTAGTATGGTGTACTTCAGGGGTGGGTGGGTGTCAAGTTTTGAAAAATACCTTGTAGTACACATGCATGCCGCCATCTAGTACACTGAACCCCCCCCTGGATGGAGTGCCTTAAGCTCTTCCAAGCAAAACAAGCTAGATGCTGAATGGACCTACCTGATGATGAAAGTTAGATAGCAATGCGAGGAGAAAAAAATCAGTCAGAAAATATATCGTTTAGCGAAAATGCATAACGCAATAAATTCATCATTGATTGTTGATGGGGGGAGAGGGAAGGGTTGTAGGGAAAAATTAATAGAAAGTTCTGGTCGCAAAAATCAGTTTTATTGACAATTGAATCATGCTTGATGGTGAGCATTGTTATCAATAATGTTTTTGTGTGAAGAACATAGAAATACAAGGAAAACATATAATGAAAATCTGCAAAGACGGCGATTTCCGGCATTTTCAACCGGAAAAAAATTTTTCTCAAAAATCGAACTCGGCCATGTTTTGAGCATTGCAAATACGCATCTTTCTGCAAAAAATCAGAAAAAGCTAAAGATGAAAATTCGAGAAAATGTAAAAAAAAAAACGGTTTTCCGGCATATTTCTGACATTTTCGGCCGGGAAAAAATATTTTTCGAAAATCGGGCTCCGTCACATTTTAGGTATTGTCATTTTGCATCAGTGTGCAAAATTTCATGAAAAAATATAAAGTACAGCTCGAGAAATTCAAGAAATACCGTTTTTCCGGCGAAAATAGGCTGTTCCGGCGATTTTTAGAAAGTTCCCAGGGGTTTTTCCAAGCACTAAGCAATGCCTCCGTTTGTACTTGCAAATTGAGTTTTCATCAAAGGCGTAATCCGTGATATCCAGCCAAAGGCTGGATAATAAAGGCTGGTGGTCTGGGGGGCGCCTTGAGCCCCCCAGTGGGTCCAGGGCTAGCCCTGGTGGGGGTTCAGGGGGCGAAGCCCCCGAAAGCTGAGCATAATTTGGCCTTAACTGGCACTTTAAAACGGTTAAAAGTGAATGAATTTCTAGAATTTAGCGATGAACAAACTGAATGAATTACTGAAAAGTCCTCTCAACTCTTTTAACAAATTTAATAAAACTGTATAAAATGGTGTAACAAATGGTACAGAACTGCCCAAATGATAAAAAAACTCTACTAGAATTAGAAAAAAGTTACAAAAATAAAGAAGAAGAAGTGCATGTATTTTTTATGTATTTTGCACTTTTAGCATTATAGAACTAAGTTCTTTACCTTCAAAAAAGTTTTTCAAAAGAAACTCAAAAGGTCTCACTATCCAGCTCTTAAGTGAGGAGGATGATGAACTAATTTCATCTTTTAAAAAAATAAAAAATAAAACAACAAATGATATATATCTAGAGCTAATTTTAGCAAAATGGGGGATAAAAGAAATGCCAAAAAGGAAGTGGTGCCTCTAAACCAGAACACTACTTTACTTGAACGTACTAATGAAAAATATAGATATGTACAAATGAATTACCAGTTTTACCCATATTAGTATTTAATATCTAGCAATTATATTGTTATTCTAATGATAAAAGTGAACAAAATGATAAAATTTTACCCTTTTACCCTTTTTACTTCAATGCTTCTTCTCGTGTTTATCTCACTATAGATTAAGATCTTATGGTGTCAATTTTAGTGAAAAAACTCAATCTTCATAAAAATTGAAAAAAAAGTGGAAAGAAAAAACCAATTATAACATGTCTCTAATAATATAATAACTCAATTAAAAATCTTCTCCTTTATTGTAAATAAAGATGGAGGGTAGTATATAATAACTCAATTAAAAATATTCTTCTTTATTGTAGATATAGAAGGAGGGTAGTATATAAAACTCAATTAAGAGAATCAACTGCAGCTGTGATAACTGAATAACTTTTACTACAAGTTTTATTCATTTTATTCCTTTTAATGGGCTTAAATAAGGGGAAGAAAGAGTGAGAAAGTATTTTATTATGGTGAAATTTGATCTTTTACTTCTTTTCTGAAAATCTTCTTTCAAATTGAGTTTCTGAAACTCAATTTGAATTGAGTTTAATGCCTCCGTCTAACGGAGGCATTTGAGTGCTTGGAAAAACCACTGAGTTCCGGCTTCAAAAATCACTTTTATTGACAATTAAACCATGCTTGATGGTGGGCATTGCTATCAATAATGTTTTTGTGTGAAAAAACAACGAAATAAAAGGAAAAAGTCCGATGAAAATCTGCAAAAACGGCGATTTCCGGGATATTTCCGGCATTTTCAGCCGGAATAGAATTTTTCTCAAAAATCGGACTAGGCCATGTTTTAGACATTGTTAATACGCATCTTTGTGCAAAAAATCAGAAATGATGAAATCTCAAGAAAATGCCAAAAAACCGGTTTTTCCGGCATATTTCCGGCATTTTCGGCCGGAAAAGTACGTTAATTGAAAATCAGGCTCTGTCATATTTTAGGTATTGCCATTTTGCATCAGTGTGCAAAATTTCATGAAAAAATATAAAGTACAGCTCGAGAAATTCAAGAAATACCGTTTTTCCGGCGAAAATAGGCTGTTCCGGCGATTTTTAGAAAGTTCCGGCTTCAAAAATCACTTTTATTGACAATTAAACCATGCTTGATGGTGGGCATTGCTACAAATAATGTTTTTGTGTGAAAAACAACGAAATATAAGGAAAAAGTCCAATGAAAATCTGCAAAAACGGCGATTTCCGGGATATTTCCAGCATTTTCAGCCGGAATAGAATTTTTCTCAAAAATCGGACTAATCCATGTTTTAGGCATTGCTAATACGCATCTTAGTGCAAAAAATCAGAAAAAACTAATGATGAAATCTCGAGAAAATGCCAAAAACCCGGTTTTTCCGGCATATTTCCGGCATTTTCGGCCGGAAATGAATTTTTTTCGAAAATCGGGCTCCGTCACATTTTGGGCATTACCATTTTGCATCTTTGTGCCAAAAATTAGGAAAAACTAATGAGCCAATCCCGAGAAAAGCTAGTAACGAACGGACGAACGAACGGACGAACGGACGAACGAACAGAGGTTAATTTATAGGACCTACAGCCCACCGGGGTAGGTCCAAAAAGTGAATATCGCAAAAATTATTGTTGCTATTGTTTTCGAAAACCCGCGAAGCTTCTGATTGGTCAAGCGCTGAAATTCTATTCTAATGTTACGTGACTTAGATAGGATTTCCTACCTAACCTCGGCACACTTTTCAGCAAAAGCATGATATCTAGCCCTTCGGGCTTTACAAATCTATGTGAGACATACCTATTTCTGAATACATCTTTCTGAGGTCATGCATGACACAATCCAGGTATAATTCACCAGTCCCAAGTAGCACGTGCTCTCCTGAATCTTCGACCTGTCAATCGATGAAATGTAAGAATGAATAAGCGATATTCGATGATACGGGGGGGGGGAGGTCAACTCAAAGCGGTCAAAATATGTAAGGGTTGTAAACGGTGCAAGATTCGGAAAAAATGAAAATTTGGTGCCGTCAAAAGATTTTGTATAAATCCACACTGTAAGAATGGGTATTTCAGCCAAAATTGCATTGTACTTAGAAGACTCTTTATCTTAAAAGCCAAATTTGTCGCTTAACGTACAGTGCTTTCTTGATAGGGTACACCTTGGATTTAACCATAATAATAAAACTAAATTGCTACATAATAAGTTTGTTGACAGGCCGAAAGCAGAAAACAAAAACGCCAGTAGAAGAGCAATAGATTACCTTGGTTGTGACAAGAGGGTAACTTTTGTTGACTTTTCGTAACCCGTCCAACATTTTGGGCAACTCGGAAGGGTTGACGGGCTCCACAGCAATTTTCATGACAGAACTCGTGTTGAATTTTAGTGGACGGAATATATACACCTGAAAAATGAAGAAAAGAGTTAGAATTTGCATGATGTCGATATATAACTGTTGACTACTTTTCCTCCTTCATCACCTACTGAAAAAATTCACTTTAGATTGTCTTTTAGAAATTCTCAGATAAATTGAATGAAAAATCGTGGGTTTAGTCTCTATAGTTAAAACATTTTGAAGAAACATTCGACAAAATATTGTTGAGTATAATTATAGTAGATGTGTAAAACAAACCTCTTCGGTGTCTTTTATTTGTGTGATGGTAGCCGTCTTCACGATTGGTTCATCGATTCCTTCGATAAGTACCCAATTCCCTGCTGGTACCCGATTCAATTCGACTTTATATCTAAGTTGAAAGAAGCAAAACTATTTCGAAAACTAGCAATAACAGAAGCTCATAAAACCTAACTAAAAATTCAAACTAATTCACCCAATATTTCTTTGATCAGTGGGTAAATGCCTTAAAAGACTTACCCAGTCTCTAAGCCGTTTAATCACATCCGTATTATTTACACATTAACAAACGACTACGGCCTGCTTGATTTACATAACAATAGCTATTTTTTAAATCTGAAAATCGTTGAAATCAAGGTTAGCAATCGACTAGATAATACATTGATGGAACGGCTTTTCCAGAGGAAAGACACACTTTAAGTCACGCTCTTTTTGACCGGTTGCTGCCAGTATGTACCTAACAGTTTCGCAACTCATACACAATTTGACGGCACCTACATTGGATGACATCCACAATCGTGGCGTAGGTTTCCTAGAAAAGCCGTAAATATATAAAGAAACAGTATATGCCTGGATACTTTGAAAGCCTAAGCACGGGCATTACCGAAGGGCATACCTTTGCTCATAAAAAAACAATACCTTGCTTCACTGATCCATAACCGTCCGACGGTACTAACTCTTGAATCTTCTTCATCCTCTATGGTATACCCTTCACCAAGGATTCTCACATTCTGACCAGCATGTAAAGTACCACTGAACACTCTACCAAAAGCGTAGAACTGAGTGCCGTCTTCTGACGGGTATAACTTGGTTGTGTGTACAACGAGAGGTCCTTCTGAATCGCAATCAATCATACTTTCAGCTATCTCAGAATCGTATGGCCCAGTGTATTGGTATTTCACCTGAAAATTGGAAATTAAAGTGTCATAATGATGGATAACAAGCCTTGGAGGACATTCAGTTTTCATACAGTTCACTGTTTTCTAGTGACCTGGTTTAATCTCGACTAAACAAAATATGAGAGGTTTGAAATGAGAAACCATTTGTAATTGTGCGCAAAGCCGATCAATCGCGATAGTCGAGTTCGATTTCCCAATTTGGATTGCTGGCACTTACAGTAGACTCCCGGTTATTCGAACCTTCTTATTCGAATAATTCGGTTATTCGAAGTGAGATGGCGTTCCCCTTTGATCTGCTTACTCAACCCAGGCAAAAACACTCTCGGTTATTCGAACTTCAGTTAATCGAAATCCCGGTTATTCGAAGTAAATTCTTATCCCGCTTGGAGCTTCGAATAACCGGGAGTCTACTGTACTAGGATATACTCTTTTAAATTTTATGTTAGATATATCAAGAAAGGCTGACCCATGACAATTACCGGAGTTTGCAGCCGTCATTACGGCTGTTTTATTTTTAATTTAAAAGCCATGTCTACATCCACAGCGAGTGAATTGTTAGTGTAGATTATAAAAAATGAAAGTTACCTTAGAAGATGCAGCGGATAGGGGTGAAGGGATATGTTGTACACACATATCAACAAAACCTACGTAAGAAAAAATGTTTAATTATATAAAAAAGGTTTTGAAAGATGAAAAAGCATCACTCTACTGATTCAAAAGTCCGAGAATAGGTTAGAGCACTGAAGTATAACATAATAAACTAGAATATAATCTACTATTGGCTGAACTTCGCTCTTTGATAATTTTTTATGGCGCTGAGACTGCTTTACAGTCCGCCTAAGCAAACGCATATTATCATATACTACCAGGCCACTTTAATCGCGCAATCCAGTCTATAAAAAAACTTTAAGTGGACTGTGGGCTATTATGTAGTCTACCCTGCTTCTGCTCTCATATTTTTTGTCAGCAATAAACAGTGAAAATTTGAGGACTGGATAGGGACTGGACGAGGGTATCATTAATACCTCTTTGACAGTTTGTGATTAACTGTTACAATTGGAGTTTCAATACATTTACTCGAGAATATCAATCATCAAAAGAACATACCTGTAAACTCTCCGAAAAATCTTTTAGAAACCAATCGTAATAGAGGCCGAATGTTCAATTTTAATTCACTCTTCGTCAAATAAACACCTGAAATGAAAAGAGATCAGAGTTACAAAATCGAGAAATCCAGTTCAAATTGTTTTCAGAGTATTAAAATTAACTAGTATTGTTCAATGTCATACAGATTTAGTTTAAGCAATAACAAGTATGAAACTTAGCGTAGACGAATTCAATACACACTATCAACCCTTAATAACGCAGTATACTTTAGTCGAGGCCAAAAAGCACCGTACGCCAAGAGCAAATCTTACTTGTAAATTCATTCCAAGTCACCTAAAAAGCCGACTGCCCTGCTTAGGGTTGATTAGTGGTAAGAAATACTTCAGATTAACTCTAACGAGATTCAATTTTGTGTTTTTGCAAAATCGCATGAGCTCGCTGACTCGCAAAATTAATTAATTAGTCTCCAAAATCAGATTCTCAGCGCAAAGTACACTGTAAATATGCTACTTTTGACGTCGAATTTCAACAAATTTTTGCTTGAATCTTGAAATTTTTCAAATCCAGAGATATTTACCCGATTAAAGTAGGTAAATTTAAACTCTGTATAGATAAAATAAATAAAGGTGATCTTACCATACTCTCTCATGACATCAGGCAGAGTCGTATCAACATCTCCAACAACTTGTGAAAATAATTTATACATTGGTTCCAAAATGAACTCGACAAAGCTACGCGGAGAAGTAGAAAGGGGTGCTTTCTTAGTGAACTTTCTCGTCTTTTCGTTAAAGTAAACGTCACCCCATAGTCTTTTTGCAAATTCAATGTGATTAACCCCACCACCTGAAGAACAAAAGAATATTTCTATGAGAATTTTTTAATACTAGTGATATCAGTGTTTGAAAGTGAAACTAAAAATTATAAAAATAGTCTGATCATTTGTTTTTTTTATCGTCTAGTCAGATAATCGATATTCTTTGCTCAGTAAAGAGCTAATCCTTAGGATCCGTGAAAATAATTTCCAGTGTAATTTTTTGGGGTCATTTGAAGGAAGAATGTATAAAAATTTTGACGATCTTTAAAACAAATCCACTGCAGAAATTGTAGACGGATATTAAAAAGATCAGAATATTCACTAGAATATGACATAATCTTACCATAGGTATCACAGTATAGCTTTGAAAATGATTGTAAGGTGAAACAGAATCGGTAGTAAGCACTGGCAAAGCACACATTACCCAACAGTGGCGAAACAATCATTTCGTTTTCCTCATCAGAATATACACTGAAAAACAAATACAAAAGAGTTTTAAGTATTCAGAAATTTTAACCCAAATTCTTAAGTCACGCACAATTCTCATAAGATAGTGCTTTATGCATTTTATTGACCAGGATAATACTTCTAAAACTTGATATGCTCCAAAAGAATCAAAAACTTTTAGACAGCTGACGAATTGTTTCCATGAAGGACCACTATGAAGAGAGCAAGAATGACAAGGGGCAGAAAGAGGAGTAGAGAATGAGTACTGGGGGGGGGGCTTTTTCTATTTGTTAGTGAGACTTATTTTGCAATATAATATACCTCAATAAAGAGTTCACTTCATCAATGATGTGTTTCAGTTTGTAGTAAGCATCTGTTGGCGGAAGTTTCAATTCCAACACCAGTCTGTCGATCTATAACAATCAAAGTTTATCAGAAATCATTTCAATATTTTAGAAGAAAATTTTATTATATTTTTTATTTCTTTTCTAAAAAAAACTAGGAATTTTTAAAACCACAGATTTTTGTTGCTATTGTTTTCAAAAATCTGCAAAGATTTTGATTGGTCAAGCGCTGAAATTCTTTTGTAATGTGACCTCGGTAGGATCTTCTAACAAACCACAACAGACTTTTCAGGCAAAGTACGCTCTCTAGCCATTTAGGCTTTATAAATCTGTGGATTAAACCTGTTTCTTTCATGATCTGAAATCTTACTTTATTTATACATATTGTGATTGCAAGTTTTTCTTGTACAGCGTGACGTAATAATCTTTCAACATTCATCATGATCTGAAAATAAAAAAGTTTAAATTATACAATAAAAATCAACTAGTTTGAGTAAAATATAAAGTCCCGATTACTTTTGAACAGAAATCTTGAACTAGGACAAGAAGGATGGCAATCTTCAGTTGAAAATCAAGATGAGTAGAATAAGATGATGATGGCGTGCTATCGATTTCAAACATACTTAGAAATAAGAGATTCAAGAGATTAATATATGCCTGACAGTTATGCATTTAAATGTCTGGTCATTAGACACTACACATTATGTTCTAGTCAATTTTATAATATAACACCAGAATAATTGTCCATTGTGGTTTCTAACAGACAGTACCTACCAGCCTTTCTGGGATATTGCCTTGGAAAAGTAGAAAAGGATTCAAAAGATAGGAGAGAGGATACTTACACCATCTGCAGCATCAATGAAAATGATGACACCATCACTCAATCTCATTGCTGCTGTTACCTCATCTGAGAAGTTAACATGTCCTACAAAGAAGTTTCAAAATAATAATGTCTGCAACTTTAAAAAAATTTGAGTCATTATTATCCAAGAAGCCTTAAAGGATATCGTAATTTTAAAGATTTTGAACTTCAAGTAATAAATGAATCAACGATTGAAAAATTATTATCTTACCTGGAGTATCAAGAATGTTCATTAAATAAGATTTTCCTTTAGAGTCTGGTAAATTAAATGTAACTGGCGTGCTTTTAATGCCAACACCACGTTCTCGCTCAGTAAATAAAGTATCTGTATAATTCATGTCACCACCCATATCCTTTTGTTTGTTTAGTTCTGGGTGTGTTTGCTCAAATAAAGAGTCTACAAAATTAGTTTTTCCTGAATGTAAATTTCCAACAAGGGTCACATTTCGTATAAGTTCAGGGTTATCCATTTGATCAGCTAAAAATTCCATATCGTAAACAGTTTCCGGTAGTTCTTGTTCGACAAGTGCAAATTTCTTTTTGTTCACTGGCTTGATGATGGGTTCTACGGAATAAAGAAATAGATAATTTATGCATTTTATTTTTGTTAACATTAACGCTACTGTTGGGGCAGAAACAATGAAGGGTGACAATAGAAGGCTGTGTTCGTAACACTTGATGTGAATGTGTTCAAACTAAAAGAGAAAAATTTGACTAAGTCTTACAAAATGTCTCTAAGTCTGAAAAGTATAAGTTTGAAAAATATAAGTCTGAAATCTAAGTCTAATTTGAAATTTATATGTCAGTACAAAGATTGATTTGAATATTTGAATTGAAAAATGAAATCTAAGAGTATATGTATAATTTGTATGTCTATGTTGAAAAAATGTAAGTAGAAAATAAAAATCCAAGATGGCCGACCTAAATCCTACAAGTGCATGACTAAGCAAAAAGAAAGCACCCAGGCAAAAATGGCAAACAAAAACAAACACTGAAAAGCAAACTTACCAGCTAGCCTGGGTGTGAATGTTGTGAAATGTGAAAAGATGTTTGAGTTTGAATTTGAATTATTGAATTTGATGTTCACCCTTCAAGTGTCTCTTGTGAAAAGAATTGCAGGTCTGAGAGTGACTCTGCAATTTATGCACTTTGATGTGTAAAATACAGACCAAAAATTTATAAATTAATTATGCAAAAATAAAGCAAAGTTGACTAAATAAATATTGATTTGATGAATAAATTAACATAAATTAACATAAAAATGGCCAAAAGGGACAAAAAACTCCAAATGCAAAAACAAGACAAAACACAGACCAGACTGAAAAAATGCCAAAAGGCAGGAAACTGAAAAGACCAAAAGAACATGAAACTGAAAACAAACAAAACTGCAGCTGATGCTGTAACACTCCCCCCACAAAAATATTGAATTGAAAAAAATATATTTGTATTTGAAAAAAAAACAATTTATTTGAATTTTCCCATTAATCATATATTCAAGTTGAACACTTGAAAAGTTCTTTAGATAGATCTAGTTCATCAACACAGTGAATTAATATCAGTGATCTCACAGATCTTGTAGTCAGACGTTTTACATTTTCAGATGAATTTTGGTATTCAACGACAACTTTTCGTATTTTGTCATCACGATCCACTTTCACTTCTTTGATAATCCCATATTGATACGTGGATGAAATGACGGAATCCTGTTTTGTGAACAGAACGATATCACCAGCCTTGACGTGCTTGTTTGAGTTGAACCATTTTGGTTGTTCAATAAGATTTGGAACGTGTGACACTAGCCATGAGTCAAACCAAGCGTTGTAGATCTTTTGGTTCGATCGGATAATCTTGTCATAATCATTTTCAACAGATAAGGTACCACTTGGGCCACGATTGTTGTTTCGCCCAAGGATTAAGCGGTTGGGTGTTAGCAAGTCTCCCATTTCGAAGTTTCCTTTCACGTTTCGAACAGCTATTGGTGCATCATTAATGGAGTTTGTGAGGATGGCTGCCATTGTCTCCCACTGTATGATTGAAAGTCTTTCGTTGTGCATTGATTTTTCTAAGGATGATCTGACCTCACGAATTTTCCTCTCAACACGGCCATGATGATTATGACCACCAACTGGGCATGTTTCAAAGTTGATTCTTTGATCTCGATGAAGTTGGAATGCAATGTCAACAATGTCGAGTTTCATTGTCTCACAGCCCTTGATGAGCTGACCTCCTTCGTCTGCCAGAAGTTTGTTAGGATATCCAACCTGACAGGAGAAACGTGTGAAGGCTTGCAAAAACGACGTAGTAGAGTAATCCTCCATTACTTTGATGTTAACAGCAGTTGTTGTGGCGCAACAGAATACAACCAGCCATATCTTTACGGTAGTAGTGCGTTTGTGATGTTGCGAGTAGCTTGAAAATGGTCCTGCAAGATCCACTTGTGATATGTAAAATGCAGGTGCGATGATAAGGTTGTCTTGTGAAAGTGGTCCCATTTCCACAGCGATTGTCTTTTTGTTGATATAGCGACAGCGTGGACATGAAGAACGTATGAAGTTGACGAGTGATCTTCCTTCTAAGATGTATGCGGTCTTGAGGACTTCTCGCCAAGTTGTTTCAACACCAGAATGTTTGACGGTGCTATTCCAGTGGATGTCGTTGATTATGCTGACAGCCAATGGTGAGTGTTTATCGATGATTGGCACACAAAATGACGTTGATGTAAGATCTTTCATGGTTGATGTCATTCTACCAGCAACTGTAATCGAGTCTTCTGGCAGTAAACGACCAATATGATGAAGAATACCATCCTTTTCAATTGATATCTTGCCAACCTTTTGTTTGACGAAATGTTTGACCTCTTGAGTAGCCTTCTGAAAGAAATATCTCTCAGCTTGAGATATCTCCTCATTTGTAAGGATTATGTGTAGTTTAATTGAAGAATTGGTCTTTGTTTTCCCTTTAGTGCGACAGAGTTTGATGAAACGTAACATTATTGCGAAGACACGCACAACTTTGGTGAAAGAATGGCGATTTGGGTCAACCACATAATTGGAGAACTTGTATCTTTGTTGCGTTTTGTTGAGAAACTCATCAGTGATTAGTTGATTGTGATAGACAGAATGAGTTGAAGGAATCTTGGCTTCACGATTAGCTTGTTCCAATTCCACCTGACTGAGCCTTATTTCTTTGGCGGTTAGTGCTGGGAATTCTGATACTTCTTGCGTCATCCACTGGAATCCATTGATCCACTGGGAGGATTGGTCAACATCGGTCATGGTTGTACACCTTCTTGTTCCAATGTCAGCGATCATGTTGTTTGATTGGACGTATTTCCATGATGTAATGTCTGTTAGTCGGTGAATCTCGTTTACACGGTTGCGGACCCACTGCTTGAGTTGTAGTGAAGTGTTGTTGATCCAGTAGAGGGTGATTTGCGAATCTGTGAACTTGGAAGCTCCAGTATGTGTTGAATGGAATGACTTTCTTACAACTTCACTTGTGTGGGTATTGATGATTGATGCATACAGTTCCCCTCTTGGTTGCGTATATTCATCCGGTACAAGTAATGAGCGGGCGAAGATCAATTGACAGGAGTAGTCGCCTTGTTTTCGTTTGAATCGAGCATAGATAGATGAGCATGCTAGATCCTGGCTTGCATCACCAAAATCGAGAGTTGTGATGTCTAGATTAACTGCATCTGGTGGCACAATAGCACGGTTGAATTTGATAGACTTGAGTTCTTGAATCATTTCGAAATGTGATGACCAAAGATGTCTGAGATCGTTGGGTAGAATATCATCCCAATCCATTTTGCGTTTGACGAGAGTGTGGAGGTCCATTTTTAGTGTTGCGGTAATCGGCGTTAGAAGTCCAGAGATGTCAAACACTTCAGATGCTTTTGAGACACACTGTCGACGCGTGAGATTGAGTGGTATTTCTTTGATTTCATTGGGTTTCTTGCCTCTATATTTTCTTGCGAAGTTCAATTCTTGGATATCTAGGCTGATTTGATCTTCCAATGGATACCATTTGAGACCAGCCACTGATACGGTCTCACCATCAGCTGTTAGTTTGTCATGTGGTTGTTGATTTGAGAAGGTGAATCCTTTTAGTGAAAATCCACCATGATTGACAACCAGTTCTAAGTTGTCGGCTAAGTGGTTGGCTTCTGACTGTGATTGATGACCGGTTATGCAGTCATCCACGTATACATCATCGGTTATGATCTTGTGAACTTCCGGGTACTGGTCTTTGAAAATTTTTGCAGTTTCACGAAGCGCATGCTCCGCCTGGTTCCCACTTGATTTCACGCCATAGATAAGGGTTTTTATGACTTTCTCTTCGGGCGGCTTGTCTGGGTTGAGATTTTCTTCCCACAGATAACGTTGGAGACACCAGTGAGTTTGATCGAGTTGTATGGTGTTATACATTTTAGCAACATCTGTGTGGATACCAACCTTGTGTCCCCTCCACCGCAGGAAAATTTCTAAGAGCTTATTCATGTTGTTCCTTCCTTTTGCAATGATATCGTTGAGTGAGAAGCCACTTCCGGTCTTCATTGAAGCGTCAAACACAATACGGCACGGAGTTGACACTGAGTTCTCCTTCCATACTGCGCGCCATGGAATAAAGTTATTGATATTGGTGTTTCGAAGTGTACGTTGTACATCTGGGCTGAGGTTTTTTAAATAATCCACGTAGCCAAGAGTTTGAAGTTTTTGCTCTGAGTTGAGGACATCTTCCTTGTCTTTGGAGTACTTTGATAGCCGTCTCAGTTGTTGGTTGTAGATCTGGAGTGCAATCTTTCTATTTGGAGAAAGATATAATGATGGGTCATGTAGTAGAAGTGGTAAAAATGCAGTCGAATTTTGCTTGCAAACATCAACATTGATTGATTCATTGATAACATGTTGTTCAACTTCTTCTTGTACACTCATGACCTCGTCAGTTTGTTGAAAGTTCCTTACAGGATTTACAGCCACGACAGTTGATACATCTGTATTGGAATTCGCTTCCAACGTCTTGTGATTGGTTGAAAAGTTCAGACTTCTCTTCAATGGCTGAGTTTGATGTAATGAAGATGTCGGTATTCTTGTTGGTGTATCCGAGCAGGTGAAGGTCAGGATTGACATGATATCCCAACTTAAACAGCTCGTGTTGATCATTGATGAATTTATTGGTGTTGAAATGGTGATCTTTGATGTTGTTGAAGACAGGGTGTGGACCACCAATAACGCCCCGGGACCGCCGGTTGATCCGTCTGGACTTTTGAAGCATGATCTGTAAATTGTCAGTCCTGATGGCATCTTGAATACCTCCTCCGGGAAGTATCTTGAATATTTTGATGCCAATCATAAAAATCTGTATGACCACCAACTTGTTTTGGGACCATAGGAAGATTGCATGGATCACCACCAGATTTGGCATAATCTTTACGAATGTCGTTGATGACTTCACCGTCCAATTTGTATGTCGGAAACTTCTGAGTGATTTGGTCCAAGCATGGTCCAACCAGAGTTGCATCTGTTCCATCAATGAGTGGAAGATCAATTTTGTAGGTGCCGTGCTTGCTTTGACTTGATATGCCACCAACGCCGCCCATTGTGATAGGACCAGCGTATTGTTGATTTGCTCGGTTGCCAAGTTTTTTGATTGCGTGATGACGTACAATGAAGTCGTAGCACCCAGAGTCATAGAATATGGTGAATTGTTTTCCATTGACAGAGATTGGTTGTAGCATGAAGATTGCTTCCGGATCCTCATCGTTTGAATCGTTAGCAGAATGGAAGGTCAGCTTTATTTCTTTGGAGTAGGCTGGCACAGGTTGTCGGATGATGCATCTGGTCCTGTAATGTTCTAGGATGTCCAGGTTTTGTTGGTTCGTCTTATGTTCTTCACAAACAAGGATATGCTTCCTTGGCTTGAAAGGTTGATGGTAAGGATGCTGGCATATGAACGTCTGTTGACATTGACCTTCTTTGTGTTTGCCTTGGTCACGTCGTGCCCCGGGGAAGAGACACTGGTAGCAGAGATTCTTCTGTTGCAAGGTTTTGAATCGCTCAGCTGGAGTCATTTCGACGAAAACTTTGCAGGAGAAATATTGTACTAGCTTTGTTCCACTAGGACCATTGGTTTGTGTATGATCTGTTGCTCCACAGATGTAGCATGAAGATTGGTCAGGAAACGTGTTGTAAGTTGATCGACCTCCTTTACCACCTCCGCCTCTGGGTTTTTCGGTGTCAGGTTGTTTGTTTGATTTTTGGATGGCAGCTTTCTGTTGGTGAACTTTCATCTCTTTCTCCAGAAAATCAATCAGTTGTTTCCACTTGTACTTGCCGCTCTTTGGTTCTTCACAAGTAAGAGTAAGCCATCTCATCATTCGTTGATCACCAAGTTTTTCACTGACTTGGTTCAAAGCGTTACTGTAGTAAAGTTCATTTTCAATATCATGAGTGGCTGCAAGTTGCATTAAATCTCTCATAGAATTGGTTATTTTTGAAAGAAAGTCAATTGTTTTCATTGGATCTTTAGATTTGGTTTCAATACTGTACAACGATTGGAGCTTGTGTTGAAGTAAAACTTGCCGGTCGCCGAATACGTTTTTAAGTCGACCCCAGATGTCTTGGATGTTATCGATGTTTCGAACGAGTGATAATGCTTGACCGTCCAGATGATTGTTCTTTAGTAATTCAGCTTGCATTGATTGTGGTACAGAGTCCTCATACAGTTTCTTGAACTCTGCGATGAAGGTGTATATATCAATTGGAGAATCATAGCCACTAAACGATTTGAGTTTGATGTTCAGTCGCCGCTTGTTGAAAGTTTCGTGTTTGTCAAGTTCTCTCGACTTGAGTTCGTTGTTAAGTTTCTTTTCATAGTCCTCCTTTTTATCTTGCAGAGAGGAATATGATGATTTCAGTTCTTTGTATTTGTCCATCGGTGGACGTAAGTAAATAAGTTCTTGTAATTTATTGGAAATCTCCTTCAGTTCTTTACTTTGTGTTTCAAGAAGAGTCTTGCGTTGCTTTAAATCGACATTGCTGATAAGACTGACAGAGCATAACATCGAGGCAGTGAGAAAGTTTATAGAACGATCAATTTCGCTTACAATGAAATCTGATTTCTGTTTGTCTGCATTGGTTTGTATCTCAGTGTTTACATCACTACTGTCTTTGAAGAACTTGTTAACTCGTCCAATATATTGAATGATATCATAACACAGCATGGTAAATGGTTTGGAGTATGATTTTTCATAATCATCCTTTGATAATTGTAGTTTGATCTTTCTATTAGTGTTTTTGTATTCAGTACGCAATGTTTCTAGCCTTGTAACGCATTCTTTCATCCTCTCAGGGTGTATCATATCGACCGGATTGTCATCAATGGTATCTGTGATATCCTCATGAAATTGCGCCATTAGAAGAAAAAGTTCATTTGTACCTGTATTTGTTGTATCAGTTGGTGGAGTGTCACGTGGTTTGACATCTATTGGAGTTGGTTGAGGTGGGTCCACTCTGGTCCGAGGTGGAATGATCTCGGTGAGAGGTTGATCGCCATCAGTTGGAAGTGGTAGGTCGCCTTCAAATAGGGGCGGATCCGACATTGATGGAAGTGAATCTGTTGATTGAGGTGGAAGTAATTCCTTGGATTGATTTGAAGTTGCTTGAAGTGGAGGTGTGGTCTCCTTTGGCTTTGATATTTTACGACCAGTTTTTGAGTACGAGTTGAAGTCGAATCTCTCCTTCGGTCGTGTTTGCATTGAGGTGTGATTGAACCCCTTGCTGTTTGAATGTTGGGGCAGAAACAATGAAGGGTGACAATAGAAGGCTGTGTTCGTAACACTTGATGTGAATGTGTTCAAACTAAAAGAGAAAAATTTGACTAAGTCTTACAAAATGTCTCTAAGTCTGAAAAGTATAAGTTTGAAAAATATAAGTCTGAAATCTAAGTCTAATTTGAAATTTATATGTCAGTACAAAGATTGATTTGAATATTTGAATTGAAAAATGAAATCTAAGAGTATATGTATAATTTGTATGTCTATGTTGAAAAAAATGTAAGTAGAAAATAAAAATCCAAGATGGCCGACCTAAATCCTACAAGTGCATGACTAAGCAAAAAAGAAAGCACCCAGGCAAAAATGGCAAACAAAAACAAACACTGAAAAGCAAACTTACCAGCTAGCCTGGGTGTGAATGTTGTGAAATGTGAAAAGATGTTTGAGTTTGAGTTGAATTTGAATTATTGAATTTGATGTTCACCCTTCAAGTGTCTCTTGTGAAAAGAATTGCAGGTCTGAGAGTGACTCTGCAATTTATGCACTTTGATGTGTAAAATACAGACCAAAAATTTATAAATTAATTATGCAAAAATAAAGCAAAGTTGACTAAATAAATATTGATTTGATGAATAAATTAACATAAATTAACATAAAAATGGCCAAAAGGGACAAAAAACTCCAAATGCAAAAACAAGACAAAACACAGACCAGACTGAAAAAATGCCAAAAGGCAGGAAACTGAAAAGACCAAAAGAACATGAAACTGAAAACAAACAAAACTGCAGCTGATGCTGTAACAGCTACCATTACCCATAACTTAGTTAAAAATCAGTTGTTTACTTTGTAGTCTCCCAGACAAAGATTCTTTCAATCTATTCTTGACAAGTGTGTTTATCAATTTGGTATTTTCAAAGAAATGTTAAAATGCCACCTCCTAAAGTCTGCTAAAGTAGCAAAGGTCACTTTTTTCCTCTGAGCATAACAATCTCTCCATTATAAAGAACATTTTTTCAAACCTGTCAATGGTTGTTCATCCTCTTCTTCTACCAAAGTCTAAATTAGCAGAGTAAGAATTGCATATGAAAAAAAGGATCTCTCCAATCTCCAAACAAAATTCTCTCCAAACAAAAGGTTCACATAACATAAAACTTTGAAAGTAAATATATTAAATAACCCAAAGATACCTTAAAGAAGCTAAATCTTGAAGTAATTTCTCATTGGCTGATTTTTCTTTTGCTGGAATGTCTATTATTAAATACAATTAATAAGCTAAATTTTGCTAAAAGTAGAGTTTAAACAATTAGAATTTTCTTACCTCTACATCAGGGCCATAGACTTCCTGAGCACTTGGGTAATATTTCTTATCCTGTAACAAAATTCAAATTTTCAAATAAAAGCAGCTGGTGTTAATATGTCTGTCCAAATAATGAGGGCTAAACAAATGCAAAAGAAGGCACTAAAAACAAGATACATATAATCAGTAACAGCTAGAGAATAGGTTCTACTACAATGATATGAAAAAATTTATAACCTCATGTAGAACTACAGCTTGCGATACTTCATCAACATCTACTGTATCTACAGCCATTTCATTCTCATCCTAAAAAGAAAAGATTTTTTTGAGAAAGGTTAATTCACAATAACTGAAAAAAATGGGATTACTCTTGTCTCGAGTGAGACTTTGTATCAAGCATCTCTCATAATGTATCAATTAAAATACAAGAAAAAAATGATCCTAATCATCATAAAACTGAGAGTATGCATGCATTGAATCTACAATATACAGCCCCCAAAATGTAGGTGGCCCTCAATGTTTAGGTTTTGATTAATGAGAATTCTGAGCTCATGGATTAGTTGAAATAAGATGATTTTGGGGAATTTTTTTGTAATCTCAAAAGATATAATAGCTAAGTAATTACTTCAAAATTAAAAAATAATGTATCCAATCTGCCAAAAATTGCATGGACCTCTCTGTTACTTAGACATTGAAATAAAGTTCAAATCACCAAATTATTGATAAACATATGTTTGGGGCCATGATAAAAAATTAACTGTCTTGAAGGGACTTAAATACTGTTGAAAATTATTTTAAAATAAAACTTCAAAAAAAGAGTTTTCGGGAAAAAAACAGAGATGTGCTGAAGTTTTAATGAAAGCAGAAAAAAATATTGTACTGTAGAAATCTTTTCCTGCGGAATTGAAACTGTTTTCAGATTTGACTGGCACATTTAGGGCCATTAATAAGGTATCTTCAATTTATAAACTCAAATTTTGTGCCATACTGATGAAAGAGAAATTAGAAATTAGAAAAAAAGGAGAAATTTACATGCTAGAAACATAAACTAACCTCCTCTTCATCTTCCTCGTCGTCAGAATCGGATTTTTCTTCTTCGCTATCTTCATCATCATCACTTGGTAATTCTGGACCAATATAATTACCAAACTCGTCATACAAGTCAGTATCCATTATGTTTGGGTTTTTTTTAAGAATTTTCCTTTTGAAAAGTGGTCAATTAAAAAATTAAGTTAGTCTATTGTAAATATGTGACCACCCAAGCAATTTTAAGAAATCAGACTGGTCTTTAGACAGGCTTTTAACGGTCCGTAAATGGCTGGAAAAAAATTGCCAAAAGGCCGCTGCATATAATTTAGCAGACTTTGACCGGCCACAATTGACTGTTGACATCAACAATTTTTTGTAAACAAACCTGTTTTTGCCTGACTTTCCTTACAGAAAATTGGTTTTTGAGCTCTTAATTTCCTCTCAAACAGAATACTCTCAAAATTTGTCAATTTTTTAGTTGAAAAATTGTCAGGAATTCCCAATATACTGTATATCTTCAACTGCTCTAACTTGGGACTATCTGGCAAAACATTCCCGACAGCACGAAGAAGACCAAATTAGTGGCAAAACGATGGAGCGTTTGACATCACTCGCCATCTTGTGATAAGCGGTTAGGCAGCGAGCGTTCTCTAATTCTCCAATCGACGTCTAGGCATTTTGAATGAAAACAAAAAAGTTAAAAAGGGTACATATCAGTGAAAGTTATCGTGACATGTTATGACAGAAAGTATGCTTGATAAACTTGGTGGAGTTATCAAAATAAATCTGTTGTCAAAGAGATTAAACAGTAAGTTACAGGCCAGATATCAACAGTCCCATTGACGGGACTTTTCTAAAAATTTTGACCAATTTTATGGCAACACGAACGCCATTTTTCAATGAGTGTTGTTGTTATTTTTTTGATTGTGGCCACGCACAGGAACTCGCCAACAGGAAATATGCTCCTAACTGAAATCCTGGGGGGTAATATTCAATTGCGATTCGATTGCGTCCAACAATCGAACCACAATTATTTGATTGTGTTCAATTCCATTCAATTGATTCGGAGTCCGATTCCCATTTGATTGACACCGTCTGGAGAATTACATGCAGATTTGCCCGCTTAGATATGTTAGGGTGCGCACTTGTCGGGATTTTTTGCGCAGAACAAGGAAGAATTTACAAAAATGAACTTCAATGCATTAGTACTTACACCAGACAAGGGAAAGATTATGGTGTAATTACCCACGTTTCCGACTCGATTCAGCTACATCTACTGAAAATAAAACTCCACCAAACCTCCCGCGCGGAAAACACTTTTGCTTTTAGTGCCGTAATGAAGGTACAAAATGGCTGGCGATGCGTGCACGAAAATGCTTGAAAATTTGAACTTCAAAATGGAATATCTTTGGAACTTTAAAGAATTGTGATGTTTATGGCTTTCCATTAATCTTGGTTTGGTATTCTGCAAGTAAGTTTGAAATTTCCTCTGACCACCCTAATGACATGCTCGGAAAACTTACTACTGGCTATTGTTTTTTAACTTTGCTGCGTTCGAATGTAGACCAGTAGAGCAACTTTTGTTAAAGTTGATCGTAAGTACGGTATCTGAAGAAATGTTTAGTAATTCAGCGGTCATACCAGTTTGCTCTAAAGCAAACTGTGACCTAGTAAATTTTTTCTATCTGCTGCTGGATGGAATAAGATATAGAGTCAAGTCACCAGTGCAGGAACGGCCCCAGTGCACGAACGAGCGTCTTTGAACTTGAAAAAAACAACCAAAAACAAACTTCTATAGAACTTCCTTTGTGCAGCAAAATTCTCAAACTATCCCTTGCAATCTCTCCAAAAATTAAAATAAACGGAGGCACTAGAACAACACCAAACTGATTTTGAACGAGGCTAAGTAAAAAAATCACGAAATTTGGGTTTTTTGTAAACATGGCTGATCGCGAGAGAAAATGTATTTTATAAAAAAATTTGCGCAAGAAGAGTTCTGAAAATGACTTTCCTCTTTTAAAAACCTGTTATCTTCCATCACACAAAATTTCATTGAAACATGTTATAGCTCATTAATTCAAAATCAATAGAAACATATCATAAGTAGTTGATATGAAAAAGGTTCCAGTCTGCGAACGATCTGAACACCATATTCAAAATGAAGACATTGCAACGTCAAAACATTCGAAAGCGCTGGCGATCTCAATTAAAAAAGAAGACACTACATTGCCGGTTAGTGTAAAACGCAGGTCACAGGTCGCAGGTCACAGGTCAGTGATGACAGGTTGACTCTAATCAATGTCATTGCAGAGGAAAATGTTTGGAAAACACAAAGAATTATCAAACACATAATTCTCAAGCAATTTCATCCATAGAAAACCATTTCAAACATCAAAATTTAACCATGTGCTTTTATCGATCTTTCACAGTTTGCGCCGTGTATAACGCAGACCAGAAAATATTTGAAACCATATTATACGTATAACAGGTATATTACATATTGTAATGTTTGTAATGTTATATGATGGTTACATATAATAAAACACATCGCTCTAAAACTACCTCCTCAGAGAACTCACAAGCTTCTGATTGGTGTAATTTTATATCCAGCCATATTGTTATCATCACATTCAGGGGGGGGCACGCAGTTACTACAAGACAGTATGACACTTACTACCGTGGTGGTACTGTATTCAGAAGTTATGAAAACAGTTACTACACAGTGTAGTAACTTCTGTTTGGGGGTGGTGCCGAACACTAAAACTAGCACTTTTGGTGTAGTAAGTGCTTATATTTTAATTTTTTTTAAAGAACTTTCAAAATTTTTCACAAATAATGAATTTTTTTGTGAAAAAATTCTTTGTTAAAAAAAATATTTTTGTTATAAATGGACGAAAAAAAAATTGAAATTTTTCTCAGACCCAACTTTGAAATTATGCTTTCCCTAATTATCATTAAAATGTTCTCAACAGCTGTTAACCAAGTAAATTAAAAGAAAATCTAGCACAAAAATGGCTTTAGGTTGAAAAATAATCGCAATTCACGCACTCAAAAACAGGGGTGGTACCTGGAAATCTTTTCTGAAAACAGTTACTACCAAGGTGTAGTAACTGCAAAGGGTGGTGGTCCTGAAAAAAAGTGTTGAGAAAGCACTTACTACACATCATGTCTTGTAGTAACTGCGTGCCCCCCTGTCACATTCGGTATGCTAACTATTTTTGGTGTTTTTCTCTTGTAAGACATGATATTTTGTGATTCTGTCAATATTTTTGTCAAAAATTGTCATTAAGTCATTAAAATAACAATTGAATGATTAATTAGTTCCATCCTTCCATGACCTGTGACCTGCGTTTTACACTAACCGCTACATTGCCGCGCTTTTCAATGAGCAAAACTTGAAAAAGAAAAACAAAAAAATGGACGACAAGATAATATTTACAAAAATAAACAGGTTAGTAAAACGCTAAAGTTCTTATAAAAAAGGCACTTTTTTGGTGAAAAAGCGCGTGGTTTTGAAAAGTTCAAATACCCCTGTATCTATCATCTCAAAAGAGAGTTAAAGTTAGGGTGCGCACTCGTCGGTATTTTTTGCGTGGAACAAGTCGAAAATCAAAATAAGAACATTCCATCCATTATAACTTATCCTTAATATAACAACTCCTAACTTGTTCATTCTTTTTTTTTAAATACTCAGAATTTATCAGAGAAAACAAAGAAAAAAACCCCATTCCATTACCTACCTTCAATAAAAAGATATACCATTTATTAGACATCAAGGTGAAAAAATGGCGACTCGGAATTTGTGGCACCACCGTCTACCTTGACCACCATTTTTCAAATGGCTATCGCTATTGAGCTGGATTAGTTATAGACTTGCAGTTTTTTTTATAAAACGCGGGAAAGATAGTACTTTAGTTTGTCACATGGTAGCCTTTTCGATAATCTACGGGCTGTCTTTAAATCGAGAAAAAAGAAGAAATTTCGATTTTTCGGCACTTTCCTGAAATTTTTATCAGGACTACCATATATCGTTGGAAAGCTAAGGGTTTCAGCTTTTCATTGGTAAAATTTGTTTTTAGCTATCATTTCCAGCTCATTAGCAATAGGCTAAAGTTTAACAGTTATCGGGCCGATTTTCAGACCGCGCCAGAAAAACTCCTCACGCCCCGCCGCACGGAAGACTAGATTTCATCTGCCATTTTTGGCGCGATTTTGGTGCTTCCGAAAATTATTTCTTGCTGACGTGGTATAAGGAGGCGATTCTTTGAAAAGGTGGTTTTTTTGTGGTGAAAATGGAAAATGGAATAACTTTGGAACTACTTAACCAATTTTAACAAATGACCCCTCATTTTTCTCACAAAAGTCAGTCTGGGAAATCCTCTCAATTGCACGCTTATGTTCCGAGGGCGTAAGCGCGCAATTGCATGGTTATAATTTACGCCCGCTCCCGCCCCAGTTGAAATTGCTTAGGGATTTCAAGGGGTTCAGAATTCTCTAATTCGGGCGAAGGCATGGTTTAAGGCTGATGGAATTTAATGTTATGTTTACCGTAAGCCGCCCGCATGTTCAAAAAGCTGCAGCATCAAGTTGTCATTATTTGCCATTTTCTCGAAAAGTTGTCATTATTTTTCCTCCCACTTGAGCAGAGAACAAAGATTTTCGAAGTTGATATCAAAACAAACGGCCCGTGGCTTTTTTAGATTGTTAACAACCCGAACGGCCCTCTAGTAGCCTTTACCGTGTGAATTTAATTTTGTCATATTGTGGAGATAACATTATATAATTCTCTAGCGGGAAGAAAAAGATTTATCTCTTTAAGCTCGTACAAACGGGAACCAAAAGAATCAATAAAAGCACGAGAGTTCCGTAACTCAATGTTAGACTTCGGATTGTGTATCTATAAGGAAAAACAAAAAATCTGGTAAAAATAAATGTTTATGGGAAAATAATGAATAATGAATAATGAAAACTTGGCCGCATCGAATTCTGAAAATCGTCATTACGGTAAACATATCATTAATTTCCATCAGCCTAACGGGCAATCAAATTTTACGGAATCTTCTTCTATGATAAATTTTGAGTAAAACTGCCACGTGCGTTTGCGTAGGGTAAAATGAGGAAATGCGAAAAACTAATTTGGCAAAAATTTTTTGAAAAATGACCCTACAAGATTTGCCTATTTCTTTTTATTCCATGAAGAGATTACTTTCAAATAAAAAATGTATTAACAAGGAATGGGTAAGCTTTCTAGAAATCGAAACATAAATTGCATAGCTTTAACCAAAAAATAGCACTTTAGGATCAGAAACAGTCAAAAACCAGCTTTTTCCAATTTTTTTCGATTTACAGGAATTAATTCCTTGTTTGTTTTGATCTGAAATTTTCAGTAGGGGTGGCCAACATGGTTCCCTTGCTCATGTCAGGGGGGCCCGAGACGGGGGTAAGAGAATTAAAGTTTCTAAGTAAAATCTTAATTATCACCCAAAAAAGTGCCTTTTTTATGTCCATATCTTTTAAATAGATTGTCCCAGCCTTATCCCTCTTTCAGTAAAGCTTCCTATACCTTTTGTCCTTCAGAAAAACCAAAAATATTGGCCTTAATTGCTTGCTTTCAGTTCCTGTAGCCAGTAGTGTGACCCCCTGTATTTCTATTTGTGACCCCCTGTATTTCACGCAGGTTTTTTAATAGAGATGTCACATGACTCAAATCCCGCAGTCTTATTGGACTAGAGAAAGCGAAAGTGAAATCGCGCGATCTGATTGGATGAAAAAAGACAGCGGGAGCTGGAAACGAATGGAATTCTCTAGAATTCTCATTCGAAAACAAAATGGCGGCGAGAAAAGCACGTCTTTTATTTTGGACAAAAGGTTGTAAATTCTGGTTGATTTTAAGGTTTTATCTTATAGTCCAGTAGAATTTAGGGTCAACCTAGAAAAAATTATTATAAAAGGTTTCTATATACCGTTGCAAAGATAATTTTATCAGCTTTCAAATGAGGGGTAGAGTCAATTTTTTTGTCATGGGGAAAAAAAGTTATGGACCAAAGAGTGAGAGGGGGCTTTCTAAGCAAAAAGCAGTGACCCATTAAAAAATGTCAATTTTTAAAGTTTTTAAACAGCTAATTTTGATGGTTCCATCTGATAGAGCTGGAAGAGTAGATGTCCAGAATGGGGTCATTTGTAAAATTTGGTCAACCAAACCCTGAGAAAATAGTCATAATGGCTGAAAAATCGTCATTTTTAATGCTGACGTCAACACTTTAAAAATTAATTTCAGCACTCAAAACCACTTTCAACGGATGCGTCTCGAAGAGTACTATCGAATAGAGGTATAGTTTGTTGGGGTACCACGGCGAGATCTTGAGATATTTGCATTTCAAATTTTGATGACTCAGCAAAAAACCATCAAAATCGCTCAAATATGCTGAATATACCTCTCATTTGAAAGTTGATAAAATTATCTTTCCAACGGTATATACAAACCTTTTATAATAATTTTTTCTAGGTTGACCCTATTATGGGCGAATTTCTACTGGACTATTATCTTATCTCATTTACTTTAATTAGTAGAGGCTTCTTCAATGTTTGGGGAAGGTAAATCTATAAAAGTTAATTGTTTTTTGGTGGAAAAAAGTGTTTAAAAAAGCATTTTTTGTGCTCAAGGTTTATTTTTCTTCGCAAATTTTTGTCTTCAATCTTAAATAGACGAACGAGTATTTGACTGATGGTTATGATTTTTTCACAGAACATAGTAAAACTATTCAGGAACTTAGACCTTTTTACAGAATTTCAAAAAATCTGTTAGTTCTGGAGATATATTGAAAAGTTTAGACATGGGTAGTTCGCGTTCGTGTTTCGCGTTCCCAAACCAAACGCACGTGCTGCCCTAGGCTTTTGAAATTCAACAGAGCTTTCGGAAGGAATTGTATGTCAGAATAATAAAGGGTGCAATTGCACGCTTACCACTTACCGCCCGTTTCAGAACAATTTCGATAAGTGTGTAATTACACGCCTAAAAATTCTGCCATTTTGATAACCGTGCAATTGCGCGCTTACGGCCTCGGAACATAAGCGTGCAATTGAGAGAGGATTTCCCAGACTGAAGGTAAGGACTTTCAAATAAAATTAGTTTGGTTTTCAAAATTTGAGGGGAAAATTTTGGCCTGTCCACCCTATTAAAGTATTACCTAACCTACGACCCTGCCTATGCCCCCGACAGTCCGGGGTTTTTTTGATGCGTGCCCGGGGTCCGTATTATTTGTTTTTGAGAGACTACCCCGGACGCCCCAGACAGCCTGCCACAAGTGTTTCAACCGGTATTCCAACGAAGCCATATTTTGGTTTGTACAGAAATTTCGCCCGCTCAAATCGAAACAACAAAATGGTCAATCTCACTAAAGCAAAACATTGCGGCCACGGCATTTCCCTGGATAAAAATTCTGGTCACGTGACCATCCGTGATTTTAGACCAATGAAAACGCTTCATTTCCCCGGATTAAAGTTGTGTCTACACTAACACGCGCGAAATGGCTAGAAAGCGAGAGAAAAAACCGGGGGTCAAATTAAATTTTTCTTCCTTCTTGCGGCAAACATAGAAGACTTTAAGAGGCCATTTATTTAAGAAAGGGGTGTTATATCATAAATGAATTATGTAAGTAAGTGATATGTTAAGTAACGAGCTCATTAACAATTTTATTTTGAAGTTTGTTTTTAAAAACAGAACCCCCGTGTTATAAGATAATCTCATTTTCTTAACTTATGGACCCAATTGGAAGTCTTTGTAATACAGATAATTTGGCAGTGTAGTTGCAGCCTATACAAGAATTGGAATCTAAAGTCTGAAGTCGTAACTCCTTGTCAGTGACCCCGCAGAGAAGTTTTTAGTTGGCAGACACTGACTTTAGGTTGGTTGGGAAATCGTTTTATTTTGAAATGTAATCTTCACTTTAGATGAATACTTTTATTTATTTGGATTCATGAAAGGTTCAAGGTTTGTTTACTTTTTATTTCAAATTATTTCATTGATTTATTGAGCTGCAATAGCTGAATGAAAAACGAAGATTTTTGATAGTTATCATCGTGGGCTTGGCCGCCATTTTGAATTTCGATTTTTCTTCTCCTGTACTCGGCAATTTAGAGGTTGTTCGTAATACGCGATTTGGCTTACGCGTAACACTTGTGCCGCGCGGTCGCTTTTTATAGAATTGCTGACCGCGCGGGCTTTTTTCTAATTCATTGAAATATTCTTCCGTGGACAAACGCCGTCTTCCAAAAGATCTTGTAATGTCCTGATTTTGGCATTTCGTGTGTGAGGCCTGTATTTGAACCTTAAATCTCAAGCGTGGTTTGTTCAGCAATCAAATTCTAAAATCTAACCGAAAGCTGAAAAATGGATCCTGATCAGACAGAGAAAGGTAAGTAAAGTTAGTTTTTTTATTTTTAATTAATTTATTAACCTTGCCTAGTTTATAAAAAAAATCTCTCACTTTTTTTGAATTTACTATATTTGTGTGCTCGGCGATATACGTCCGGGGTAAATTTATGGCGCAAAAATTGGAGCCCCGGGGAAAAAGTTATTTTTTTCAGACCTCAGACATTTGCCCCGGACTGTCCGGGGCATAGGCAGGGTCGTCCTAACCTCTGCGAGCAGAGCTCTAATTTTTTCTTTCAAAAGATCGTTCGCGCACTGGTTCCTCGTTCGCGCACTGGTTCCTCGTTCGCGGACTGGGACTTATTTATTATTGACTGACTTATTATTCCAAGAAGAAGCCTTCAAATAAAGTGAAAACAAACTGAAAGAAGGACTTCAAGCTTGATTACGAGATGGTCAAAAAGGATTTATGTAAAAACCAAAAGTAAGTGAGAAAAGAGAAAAATAAGTTTGCCGTTCGTGCACTGGGCACACCCCTCTAATAGGAGCCCGGGAAAGGTGATTTCTACACAATTAAAAGAGATGTTGGCAAATATATACCTTCGCAAACACAAATATATGCTTCAAAAAGATCAGTCCATGTGGCCAGCTTTGTTCGCTCGACGTTATTGAAATTTCTTTAACAACTGGGCTACCATTTTAAAAATTAATCTTACGGCACCGAAATGAGGCGCGAAAAAAACTAGAATGACGTAATTTTAAAGTCAATAGCAATTTTTACCCCCTGAAACCCTAAAAATTGCCAATGTCAAACTGCAGATTTTTTCATGATTTTGATAGAGTCTAACGTTTTCCATATTTTTATAGAGTTTTTGAACATTTTGAAGTTTTCAAATTGGTTCAAATGGTCAAAACAGGCCAAAAATAGGCAAAAATGGCTGGTTTTTGCCCACTTTTCTTCAGGTAAACCCCCGGAATTTTTTTTTCGGAAATTTTTTTTTTTCAAATAGTTGTACTAATTATTTTGAGTATTTCTGCTAAGTTTTAAGTCATTTCCTTAGCTTGTTCAATATTGGCTGATGTTGTTGACAAGAAAACGGCTTCTCCATGGTTAATTCCTTACCCTCTGGCGCTTTAGAACCCCTACTTCAGACCCCCCCCCCAGGTGTTGCTACCCCGCACTCAGGAGCTGGTCTATTTAAACCAGGAGTCTTTTCTTTTACTTTGATCGGATCAGGTCCGGTTGGACTGGTCGCTGGTTGGAAAGTCAGATTCTTGACCAGCTGAGGGGTGGGTTCTTGACCAGGTTTTTTGTAAGATTTTACGAAATCGAGTCAGTAAAATGAGTCCCGGGTACATTCTTGACCAGTTTCAAAAACTGGTCAAGAATCCAACCAGACCTGATCCCTTTGATCTTATGAATGCGTGAATTATCAAGAGATTTATATTTATGAGCAAAATTACGTCTTACGAGGGAGTTTGTTAAGAAGTCACTGAACCATAAAAAAATTCGTTTTTACAACATAGATAGAACATAAGGTAGATAGTAAGGTATTTCCAAGAATTATAGCAAGAAACTCATTGTTTCATTTTATAATCTTAACGTGGCGGAGATGTACAGCCGTTTATATGTTCATGGTTTGAGTTAGTTGAACGGTTGAAGTGGTTGAATTCTGTTTTCTTCTAAGCAGGGGTTAATTTCGAAAAATATAGAAGGAGTCAAACAATAAGAAATCATATTTTGAATGCATTTCACTTTTTTTGCCTTAAGACTTTATATTTACATTGTTTGAGAAAAAATGCCTCCAATATTTCGTCGTAACATTTTTGTATTTTAAAGTTTCAAAATTCATAGCGTCTACTTGAAAAAAATATTGACACATTATAAATTTCTAGCGGACCTTCCTTGTTATAAGTGCAATCTTTTTGGATAAGCTTAGTAACTTGAGTGGAAAAATCAGTTTTCTGTTAGTGAATCAAACTTCACGGAGCTGACCAAGCTTGCAACTCTAAAAAGCCTAAAAAGTATTGAAGTACCTGAAAATATATGAATGGGAGGTTCAAGGATTTCAAATTGGTACATAAAGTCTACTAACTGTTATATAAGTGAAGAATTTGAAAAGTATATTCGTTAAAAAAAATTGAGCAGTTTACCTCACAATTTTTAACTAGAAAAAATCCGAAAGTATTTCGATTGTAGAAATTGATGAACTTCTATGAAAGCAGATGCAAAATTGATAGAATCAGCGATTATGTTGTTACTTATTGCTTTGTGAGACAAACTGCAAAAAATATGTAACACGGAATTAGAAGCCTCAGGTTCGCGACGAAAAAACTTCTGAAACTATCATATAATATCTATTTGTTGGGGAAGGGGAAAAATATTCAATTCCAAACCAAATATTTTCATTTGAAAATAAATTTTACATGGATGAGTTTTTAAATTTCAGCCACATAAAGTCTGTATAAGGGGTCGAGTTAATTTGTAACGAATAACAGTAACGAAATATTGTAGTGAAAAGCACACGCGAAAGTATGAAAAGGTAGAAATCGTTGCCAAAAACTTCATAGCAGACTTGTAGGTGGATGTGAGTTTGAAAAAACATCATCTCGAATTTTGCTAATGTAATTCTATACATCTGAAAGTAACTCCACGCTCGAAAGTTGATAGTATGATCTCAAAATCGATGTTAAATGATCGAAGAGTAAGTCAAAAGTCCAAAGATCAAAGGCTCGGTGAATCTAAATTCAAAGTGTGTGTCCCGCAGATGAAACTCTGAATGATGTCTGGGGTTATGCCACGAATCTACTGGTTCACCATCTCTTCTCCTTTCCTGCTTCTTCTTCTTTTTCTCAATACAAATACAATATGAAACACATCTTTTCTAGTAGTCTGATCGGTCAATTCGATAAAGACGTTGCAACTTCATTGAACGACTTTGATGAAGACGAGTCTAAATGATGTAAACGTTCTTGTTTTCTTATTTCATTTTGTATTTTCTTTGGTTTCAAATATGCATCCTCTGCTAACGCGAACACATCCGCGCGCTCGTCCTTTTTGTACGTCAAGCATCTCCGTATAAAGTTCTGAAGAATGAATAGACACAGATGAGAATGACTGATATATACAGATTTTAAAATAAAAGTCACTGACAAAGAAACAAACAAATACATTTGGCTATTTCTGGTTCTCGAGAAAAAACGTTACATTAATACTATCGGCTAATAATATATTGCGCATGTGCTGCCGTAGTTTTTATGAAAAGTATTCTTCATAAGATTTCACTTTAAAAAATATCGGTTTGCCGAAAAGCCTGACGGGGCAAGTCAAACAAAAAATCAAGACCCAAACCTTCGCTTCTTGGCTGACAGGTGGTTTGGCTGGAAAATCTAAATTGGTTGCTTTTAATATTGTGTTTTGTTCTAGTATGCTTGCTTGTGAAAGATTATGTCCAAACGGCTAAAAGGAAGAAAAAAAACATAAATCAATTACGACCTGAACAATATGTTTAATCTTGTGCTTCTCACTTTAAAGTTTTGTAGCGATGTATGTTTATAATTTTGTAATCTAAAAATCATTATAAATAGAAAGAATTCAAAAACAATGCAATGAATTATTACCCACCTTTCGACCGTAAAGCGCTTGAAAAAAGATAATTCCTACTGACCATACGTCGACCTGGAAAGAAGAAGAAAATAGATATAGATAGAGGTAAAGGCTATCGAAGTCTCTAAACCCACCTTTGATCTGATCAAAGGTTCCCTTACCATATTTCACGAACAAAGAATCGAGAAAACAAGAAAGACGATTAAAAAAAAGCGCGGTGACTATTTCTTGTGGTTTTCTAAATTTCTTGTGGTAACTAAATGTAATTTTACCTGACCCGACTAATGATACGAGGGAAATTGGGTACACAGAAACTTATGTGAGTAATTCGTTGAATGTGCACTAGGTTCCACAATACATCGTGATTTAGGTTAGAGTGAGTGCGCTTGTAGATAGTATAAGCCAACACGTAAAGGGTTGAGATGAATCCTAGAAGGCCCAACACAGAGCAGGGCATTCTCTGTAGAAAAGAAGCCAGTCTATATCATTAGTGGTTATGGATTTTTACAAAATCTATTTTAATCAGAATTCGGACTGTAATCTGCTGTAATTCGTTTAAAATACTTATGACTTGTAAAAAAGGTAAATGAACACAAAAATTACCTTCGAAGAGATTTTAGGTGGAGCTTTTCCAACAACGAAACATTCAGGAGGTAAATACCAGTATGTACCAGCTCCTTGAGAAGTTAAATCTATACTATCGTCACATCCATCTTCTGGTAAAATCTTGCTTAAACCGAAATCTGTTAGTTTCACTTCCCAGCTCATAAAGCCATCGTTTTCGAGTAGAATATTGCCTGATTAGAGAGAGAAAGAAGAATAAATTAGATAGATAGAGTCGATATTTTACGTGGATAGCCCAGTAATCTAGGACTTTTAGACAGTCTTTCGATTGTTTTCACGGGGTCCACGGCCAGCCAACTCGGCTATCTATGAAATGAACGGAACATTGGAAGGAGCAGGGATTCGAACCGCGAATCCCTGGTTTGAGACTCTGACGCCTTTAAGCACTTGGCAATCGCTCCTTGATAAATTACATTGATAATGATTATAATAGACCACATATCGAAAAATATATCGAAAAGCTTATTTAGCGTTCTACGAGATAAAGGTTTGTTTTATTATCAGTATTCTGATATTAGTAAGTGGATTCAACAACAATGATCATGACTAAAGTGAAAGGGCAAGTGAAATCATACCTGGTTTGAGATCGTAGTGTATAACAGGAGGTTTTCGTTCATTGAGATACTTTAGAGCATTGACAACCTACGAAGAAAGATTAAGGCAGATGTTAGAAAAACTACGGTTTTACTGTGGTCCAGAAAAATTGCGTGAAGTATCATCACTTTACTACCTAGAGAGCATTTATCATAAATCATAAATCTAAATCTGGAGCCTTTATGCCTCTACGGGTCCGTCTCATCATGTTGCAAATATGAAGAATCGAACTAAAAAACCGTTACCTGCATCATAATTGCTCGAGTCTCTTTTTCTGGTATATTTTTTTGTTGCTTCAATAAAAAGTCTAAGTCGTTGCCGCAGCAATATTCTAGAACTGTTACAAAGCTGAAAAAGAACGAAAAATACGGTTCGTTAGAAATTTTCATAACCTAATAGTGATAGGACTGGATAATGGAATAATCAATCCATGATATGCACCATCGCAATGTCTTCTGACATTACATCACTGACCCAACAGCTGCTTGGTAAGTGACGTAAAATCAAACAATACGTCACTTTCAACCAATCAGCTGTTGGGTCCATGGAAGCCATTGCAATGGTACATATCATGGATAGCACAAAAAGTCAAATACCTATGGAATTAATTCAAGCTTCAATAAGGGATCAAGTGATTTTTTATTTCCGTTACACAATACGTACACAAATTCGCAGGAAACCAACGTTCCAGCTTTAAATTAATAAATTGACAAAAGGAAAATAATCTCACCTATTTGAATCTATTTCAAATACATCGTGAAGTTTGACTATCCTCTAAAAAAAGAAGAGATTTTCATTTTCTTTCAAATTTCAGACCTTTTTTGCCATAATCATGTAATCAGCAACACGAATCAACGTTCATAATAATTTCAACGATTTTTATCAAAAATTACTACCAGAATGAGACTTGTTGGCAAGACTAATCTTTAATAGACCTTTTCATAAATTACGTCACGAATATCACTTGCCTCGTATTCAAACAATTACCATGGTGATTATATCCCTTGAGACATCAAAAAAAAAATTTATGAATAGAAAAAAGTTTTAATGAAATCCGCTGGGAGTTAATCACCTTGGTAATAGTTTCAAAACGAGGCAAGTGATGTTCGTGACGTAATTTATGAAAAGGTCTATTGCTAATTAATTTGGTAGATTTCATTGAATCAATAACAACAAACTTACCGGATGATTAAGTGATCTATGTATGTTGTATTCCCTAACAGCATGTCTGAAAAGAAAGATAATAGTCAAACTTAGTGAACACTTACTTACGCGGTGGGTTAAGAGCATTGTAAAACTGGTCTCTACTTGCGCGCGCTGCGATCACACCTTTTGGTTTCAATCATTTTTGCTTGGAAAAGAGATGACGTCATAAAAATGTAGCGGGCGCTCGAGAAAACAGTTGAATACAACTTTTTTCAATCGTTACGTCGGATCGCGTTAATGGAATTGTTTCATTTTTCTTCGACCAATAGCATGAAAGCTTTGCTCGAAAAAAGTGCGATCGCAGCGCACGCTGAGAACGGCCTTAAAATGAATTTATTCACATAACTTATACTATCGTAAAGCCCGAAGGGTTTGATATACGGCCTTTGTAGAAAATTGAAGCAGTTTGAAGAACTTCAAGACTGAAGTCTGATTTCTTACTTTATGTAATTTGCTTTTTTATCTTCTTTCCAGTCTTTGTTGAGTTGATGAACTTTACATGCAACGTATCTCAGCTCTTTTAGATCAAAAGCCTAAAAAGACAAACAGAATTCATGATTGGAAAGTAGTTTTGGACCTGTTTGGACTTGGAAATTGTGATGTCTTACCTTAACGACACAAACTAAGCTTTTAAAGGTTTTATACAAGTCTATTTTCTTCATCTGCCGAGAGTACTCGATGATATCAGAGCTTGTTCAAATTAAAAGAATGAGAATTTGATTTATTATTTAGAACTCTCAATTTCATGCCGCCCGTATTGACGACAATCATCAGCTAAAAATCTATAGGTCTTATATAAATATGTTGCTTGGCCTGAGAGAGAACTAATAGCAAATTTTCTAAAAAGTTCAAATTCAAATTCAAAATGACTTTACCTTGAAAACTTCGCTGAATCCACCTTTCCCAATAAGTTGAAGTAGTAGATATTGACTGTTAAGGATGGGGTTCGTGTTATACCTGAATAAGATAAAAACGATTATGGTTCTGCCTCGGAGAGGTAAAAAATAGCAAATATTTATTTTATAATAGCAAGTTGTCTTCAAATAAAATTATCTTATTTCAAGAGAATTAATAGAAGAAAGTTAATGAAGGAAGTTGAATTAATAATTGAAAGTACTGTATTGTATAAGTATTGAACTAATTGAAAGGAATTGAAGGAAGCTATTGATCAGCATCTCTTCTTAAAAAATCTTTTTTTTGTACTTTCTCTATTATAACTTTTAGTCCAGTTTGATCTGGATGTTTTTTACAGGCACTTTTTTTGAAATGTTGAATTGTTTTTGATAGTGACAAGAAGACGGTTTTTGTACTTCAAATAGTCGATAATGATTATTTAAAAAAATGAATTAAATGAAAATTAACCTTGACTGATCTTCGTTATGAACTCGTTTAAGTTCTCTGATATGAATATTTCTTCCACGTTCCAATTTTTCTAATTCCTGTTGCAGTTCCTGTTCTTCCTTTTTGATTTGATTTGTTCGTAGCCTCAAGATCTCCTCCTGTTCATGATATTCTGAGAATGATAATGCACTAAAATCGAAAAAAAAAATACAACGAATGAAAACGATTTCCCTCGCAAGAACTAAATTCTGAGGTATCTAATTTTTACGGTTTTGGCTGTCTACTACGAAAATTAGCTCCGTGAAAAACAACCACTAAAAATCAATAGAAGAAAACCCTAGAAAAAATTAAAAATCACAACAAGAAGTGAGTATTCCACTGCAAAAACTGGTTCTGCCAATGAAAATTTCACATAAAAATAAATCTTTTTTTGCAAAAAAATAGTTAACATGAGAAAAAAAATTCAAAAAATGGTTTATCTTCTCCACAAAACAGACACAAATTCAAAAAAGAATTATGAATGATAACATTTGAACTAAGGTTTATTTAAGGGAACAATTTAGGTCATTGACGAAAGCTTTAAAACTGCATTTTACCTTACTGGCACACCAGGCCTCCTGAAACCATCTTCATCCACAAGACCTTTGCCCTTCTTTTCTTTCTTTTCGAGAGCTGAAAATAAGCATAATAAGGAAGGCAAATTTAAAGGAAAAACTGATTTATTTTCTACACTTTTGGTGCATTGTACAGTCTTGAGACCTGAAAATTTTGGCAATCTGTTTGAAATTGTTAATGAGGAATTTAATTAGCTTTCAGAATATCGAAATAGAATTAAAACATCATTTCTACATCAAGAGCTATAGCGGTTTGAAGATTTTATGAAAGTTGGGATGTTTTGCTCCCTCGGACTATAATTCCTCAAAAAGGCCCGGGCTAGGTAGGGTTAAAAGGTAATTGCTTTCTAGAAATAGAAAAAATGCAACATCAAAAGATGGATTAAAAAAAAACCGTAGGGGTCATTTTTGGAGGATAAAACCCTCTGATGTTTTACCTAAACTTCATAACCCCTGGATGTTTGACAAACTTTGAGGCACCCATTTGGATAGTTCGTTTGTTGACAGCTTTTTGCCTTCTCTAACAGTATGTGAAAAGTATGTGAAATATATAATGTGAAACTAACCTCTCTCTGAAGGTGGCCTCCTTTTTAGTAAATGTTTTTTCTGTTTATCTAGATCCTCTTTTTGTTGTTGTACATTGCTTAGTTTCCTAAAAGAGAAACCAAATAATTCTAATATAATAAAATAAAAAATGAGTTTTGAAATGGGTTTTTCACAAATACAGAAGAAAATAAGAAATAAGAAATTGAATAAATCAACCTCAACCCTAAACAATGTTATCAATAATGGAAAATTACTTGTTTATTTCAGAAAAAGCATAGCCATCACTCCATTGCTCTACGAATGATGCACCTTGACTAAATAAAAAATCAAAAGAAAAATAACATTATTTGATATAGTACACACAAAGGTTTGTTTGAAAAAATGATATATTATTGAAAATAACATCATGCTTAAAATTTCTAAATATTAAAGCCAAATTAGTAAAGTCATAAGTTGACAAATCCCTACTTACCGTACAGTATTGAATTGACCTAGTCGTAATCTATTCCTCATTGTGTCTTCACGCGTTTTCTTCCGATCTGAAGATGTCTGAAAATTAATAATATTCATGATTAATCTGAGTAAGGAGAGAGCATTGGCAAGCACAAAGAATTTATAATAAAATAAAGCAAGATCAAGAAAAGATGCCTTTAAATTGAGATTATCAAAGAAGTGATAAATATAATAATGCTGAAATTATAATAGAGCTAATTATTTTACCTGTTTTATTAAAAAGTCTTTAATTAATTCTACACTACGTTGACATTTCTCTTTTAATTGTTTTTCGTTAACTACATATGTTCGAAGCTGCTGTTGCAGTTGTTGACATTCACGCTGCAGCTCTTCATTGGCCACATTGTTATTGTGGGTAGGACTGCCACCTCGCAAGTGATTCTCAGCTATTGTTTCCAATTGCTAAAATACAAAACAAGGAAATCAACTTTTTAGAAAGGGTTGGACATTGAGGTTTCATTATTTAAATGAAATTTCTTCTTCGGTTACTTGAACCTATTATTTAGGCTGGGCTTAAAAAATTGTTGCTTTGCCGTCACCGACCCTAGATTTTGGAGGTGGGTCGGTTGGTCGGAATTTCTTTTTTTATTTTGGCGATTTATGAAATTTTTGTCCATGGAAGGGTTAACGGTTTGTTTACATTTAGGTAATTTTGAATAAAAAACAGAAGTGCTAGCAGGGAATTTTCGATTCTTATGCTTGAGACAAACAAGATACGAGTTTTGATTTTTTATTATTTGAAGTTTTTGAAGGAAAAAAAATCTTCTTTAAAATGGCAATAACATTTTTTGGGTTGGCAGGTTTCGAGGTAGGGTCGGTCGGGTGACGGAAAACCAACAATTTTTTAAGTCCAGCCTAAATAAGAGGTTCAAGTAACTGAAGAAGAAATTTCATTTAAATAATGATTAAAAGTTTATTTAGCCCTTAATGATTAAAGATAGATGGACAGGTAGTGCAACACAAGAGATGTATAATGGGTGACTTACAGATATATCCGTGAAGTTGAGATCCGTCTAAAAACAATAAAATAAAACTAAGTTAAAAAGGATGCTCTAAATGCTGCAAATGTTAATAAAACGAATTGCCTGAGTATGCACTAAATTTATCACTATCAGTAAACCTCTTTCAAAAGGGAAAGGCAACAATTTTAACTTGGTAGAGCTAGAATTGAATATTATTAATTTTTGAGAGTAGTGAGATTAGAAATGGACATAAAACAAAATTTAGGTAGCTCACCATAGATATACCTGAAGATATTTACCTGAACACCCCTACTTGTAACAGCTATATCGTTATTTGCAACTGAAGGAGATCTTGCAACAGGCTGTTGTGACTGTTGCCTGATCTGGGAATACAAATGATTCCTGGATGGACTTGAAGCATCCTAGAGAAAATGTAATAAGATTTAACACTAACAAGCCTAGGAGATAACGTAGACAATTCAATATTGGCTGAATAAGCTATTATTTCACAAAAAATAGAATCTACTAGTAGAGAACTTTTATTTGGACAATGAAAAAACTGAAATGTTTTATTTGTAAAGAAGCCATGGTTTTAAGGTAAAGGAGAAAAAGCGCCTAAGTAATACCTTTTTGAAAAATTCTGCAATAGTTGGGGGAGGTGGTGGTTCACTGCTTAGTACTCTTGTTGCTTTAATCAAGCCTGAAAATGAAAATTGAAAGTTATATTCATACACTGAAATGAATAAAAGAAGTCCAAATTTGAAAAGAATATAAAAAAGCAAACAATTTTCCAAAATTTGTAATCCAAAGTGGACAACAAACCCCTCGTCTACTCTAACCCTGTCTCAGTAATTACTTTTACCCTTTACCCATCTTGTTGTTATATTCTTGAATGCCTATCCTTGTTTAAAGGGAAGTTAAGGCAGGTTGATGGGGAATAAAACACATTATTTCTTAACAACAAAATATCATTTTAGCTCCCTACCTTCAGAGTTCCTTTCAACTGATGAAGTTGCATTGGATTTTCGTTTTCGCCCTTTTGTAGGTGGTGGAGTCTTTGATTTTGGTGGTGGTGCAGGACTCAGAAGTGGATCAGTTGAAATAGGATTGTACAAATTTACCTAAAATAATTGACTTTCTGGTTGAGCTTTTTCTGATTTCAATTTTTTATAAGCCAATTATTTTAAAAAGATTAACTAAATGGAAAATAAAATTTTAATTTTAACAGTTTTGAGCTCCAACAACCTTGAAAGAGAACTTATCTTAAGGGCAGAAATTTTCGCCAAATTTAATTTCGCGGTTTGGAGAATTTTTTGTTTAAAACATGGCCTTTCTTGCCCTACTAAAAACAATTTTAGGGGTGATTTTCAAAATCTTGAGAATATTTGTGTTTTGCGGAATTCTTCCCTTAAGATACCTCTAGAAAAGGCAAAAATTGTTTAATCTTTAAAGTTCAACTTTCACCTACATGGACTGGCGGCATATCTGATGAGTCAGAGCCAGAACTGCCACCATTCTGAGATGCAATATCACAAGTTGGATATGGCTATGAAAATAAAAAAGAAATATTTGCTTTTGAACACTACAAGACAATTTATCTTATTGGTATGGATAATGCTTTGCTTCCATGTTCTTTATATTTAATACCATAGGGTAAATTTGTGAAACCCCTTCTCAGATTATATACAGCTCAGCTAAGCTTGAGAAGGGTTTTGGAGTTTTAGTAAAATAGTAATTACATCTATTTACATTTCACTTGTTAAGTAGGGCCATTTGAAATGAAATGAAAACTGAAGCTTAAATCACTTACTTTTGTAGAGAACAGCCTTGCTTCCAGTAATTCACGTTTCTGTGGGTCTATTTTATCCATTAATTGCAAGTAAAAACATTAAATATTTTTCAATTTCTTATTCTTCACTAAAAGTTTTTATTGTTGTAAATCTATGATGAAATAAAAATAAGTAATAAAATTTGTTTCGATATAAGATAGTTTTTAATTTTCATTTGGTGGCACACACAAAAACCATATACACTTTCTTGGAGCACTGATATGAGATACTTAAATGGGAAAATTTTTTGCAGGGATTAAATTTGCAGCTGGGCTCATCGTGAAATTTTAAGAGTTAATTTTGCGGATGACACTATTGGGAGACAATATTTTCACCATTTTGTGTTTTTAACTGCAAAATCATGCATCTTGGTTATTGAATTGTGCATTATTAGCGCTTCTTTGATGCCAGTAAACATTTAAAAAGTAGTTTATTTCTCATTTTCTAGTTTGTTGAAAAATAATGCCGGATAAGGTCTTTCCAAATTTCCAATGGGACTTTTTGCGAATGACACCCAATTCCGCAAAAATCTGCTCGAGTGACTTAGGGCAAGTCTAAAAAACATAACAGTTTACCCTAAGTTTTTGCGACCAATAGCAGCCAGAGATCCACTTAGGGCTCTAAAGTACCTCTATACCTTGAAGTTTATCAATCAGGTGACCTAATGTGACCTAATTTTAAATATCACCCCAAAAATCTATAATAAAAGAAATTGTGATCATGAGGTCATAATTTGATCGAATTTGGTGACGTCATGAATCATATAATTGCTATATATAATATCAAAAATACATGTCCAATCTTTCCCAAATTCGAATCAAAGATGCATCAAACTGAAATGTAACTTTTTGAAAAAAAACTTGATGACGTCAGAATTTATTTGCTGACATCATCAAAACTTTCAAAAACTTTTTATTTTTAAACTTAGGCATCATTAAGATGCATCTTTGGTCCAAATACAAAGATTTGACATGTACTTAGAGTTAGAGCTTTTTTATGATTTATGACGTCATAATTTGATGACGTCAAAATTCACACTTTCCTTAAAAATTAATTTTTAGGTTATTGGCCCAGCGCTAGCGATAGGGCCTTTCATTTGCAACTTTCCGTCCTTCCGTTGTCTGTCCGTCCGTTTTGGTAGAAACGGCGCTTAAAACCAGTACAACACTTTTTGCCATCTGGACAGGGAAAAGCTTGCTAAAGTCGGATACTGGCTATAAAAGATATATTTTCTGATTCCGCGCTCCTTCAAAACAATTTTCAAAACAAAACAAGATGGCGGTCGAAGCGAGGAGGTTGATTCATACTTTCTTGAACATTTTCTTTGCTTTTGTGGTCAAGAGATTTTCAAACCATAGAAATTTTGTAAAGATTTTTCTTTATAAACCTTTTTCAACATTCTGCCATATCTTATAGTCTTTGCTCAAGTTTTCATAAAGTTTTATGAGTGAAAATTCTACCTTAAATCACTTTCATTTTTAGTTTCTTGTTTTCAAAAAGACTTTATTTTTAGGAAATAATGGCTTCTGATATAGAAATAAATAAACTGAAATGCAGCTCATGTGTAAATTTGAATAAGATTGGAACTTTTTTCTTGATGCTACAGAAGAAAACAGTCACTTCTGGATCTGTCGCTGTTAACAACGGTCAGTACAACAGTGGTGGGACGTGGTATGATTTTCAAACCCAACACATAATTATTTCAAGTAAACTGATTATGGAATATGTTAATGGAGACTAACATGGAGCTCATATGTAAATTGGAACAAGATTGGAACTTTTTCCATGATGCTACGCGTGCGTGAAAATGATTTTTCCTGGATCTGTCTCGTTTGACGAAAGGTGTGGTGGCTTGATTTTTCAAACTCGACAAAGAATTATTTCAAATAAGCTGATTATGGAATATGTTAATTTGAACAAGATTGGGACTTTTTTCACAATTCTACACATTAAATAAAATGGTCATTTCTGGATCTGTCACATTAAACGGTTTCAAATTGACTCACATCGATCACATAATTATTTAAAGTATATAAACTGATTCTGGAATCTGTTAATGGACACTTAAATGCAGCTCAAGGGTAAATTTGAACTAGATTGAAACATTTTTCATGGTTGCAATGCATCAACAGTGAAAATGGTCATTTCTGGATCTGTCACATTAATTGTTAACTCACATTATTAATTTATTAGCCTGGATATGCAGACTGTAAACTATTTCACCGTCTAGTTTTTTAAGATTATTTTTCTGGTTTACGGTCTGGTCCAACTATTACTAACATGCCTACAGGGATATTTCTCCCTGCATATATGTGAGTGCAGGTGAGTGCACCTTATTTGTTAAAAAGCGCCCACTCACTAAGCAGAATATTTGCAGGATTTTTTTATATTTTTCCAGTTTTTCTATGGGTGCGCATAATTTATGGAAAAAGCTGACCTTGTGAAAAAAGATAAACAAATGAAAATGAAAACACAGGTTCATTTCTAAACAAAATGGCCGTTGGAAAGTAGCCTTTATAAAATGTGGCTGATGTTTTTAAGTTAATTATGTGTGTCTGCCTGGGTTTTCAAAGTTTTGATAGTCTGTCAACAAGGGTTCACTCACAGGCAGTATCAAACAAACTGTACACGACTTTTTTAGTTACACCGGACTCCAAATTTTGTATGTTGAGGTAAGACTTTTTTTCTGAAATTTTGAGCCTGGATACCCAGGCTAGAATTTTATTGGAAAGTTGAATGTAGTTGAAGACATTTTCGCGAGGGGGGTCCGCTGCTAAGGCCTGGTAAAATATTTTATTGGCCAAAGACTGACGTTACAGGCAAAACTGTGTCTGAAAAAAAAGCATATTACAAGCATATTACTGAGCTTGCTTTTGAGGTGTGTAAGTGAAAATTTTATTTTCTATTAGAAAACGTAATGACAAATCTTTGTTTTTTTATTTATTAACATCTCTTTGTGTCATTACTTATTTCCATATCCTCATGTATAGCAGTATAACAGATTTTGGAAAAATTGGAGACTCGAATTTTTCGGGAAAAAAAAGCATTTGATAAACATACTTCAAGCCTGAGTCTAAAATATCTCTAAGCATAACTGAGCTTGTTTCCAAAAAACATATGCTTATAAAAAAAACATGTAGCCTCCTTTTCAAAAGTTTTCCACCCAGGACATTTTTATTCCAACCCCCCGCTTATTAAGTTTTGAGATTTTTTCCAACCTCCCCCCCCCCCCCGCTTATTCCAAAACCCCCCAGCCTCTATTAGGTACCCGAGGAGAGTATTCAACCTGATGAGCCTTCGCCTGTGTACCTTATTGGTATATATTTTCGCGTGTTACAAATTTTCGTGGGTACTTAATTTCGCGAGTTTTTTGGTCAATTTTCGCGAAATTTAATACTGTTTGAATTTTTCAAATTTACAAAATCGCGAAATTAAATACGCGTGAAAAATTTTTTCTTAGTATTTTTTTAATATTTTTACATAAAAAACGTTGTGTTTCAAGCAAAACAGTCTTTTTCTTGCTTTATATTCCCACTTTCTGAAAATACCTAGTTTAGTGAATCGCGAAATTTAATACACGCGAAAATTTTCCAGAAGTCGGCAATCGCGAAATTTAATACACGCGAAACACGTTTTTTCGAAAAAATTTCGCGATTCGCGAAAATTTGTAACACACGAAAATATATACCAATAAGGTAGTCCCGGTTGGTAGGGGACCATTCAATAAAATATCAAGCGTCTAACCAATGAGAAGTACCGCGGTTATTTTGAAAATTTTTTTCCTGTCTTCACTTTGATCCAATGTCAACGGGGTCATACATTTGCTGTTTTGCACGCTCGATTTCAACACGTTACTTTTCGCTGGGCCTTCACGCCCAACGGGCTTCTTGTTACTTAATAATTACGTCACAACTGGATCCTGAAACCTTAAAGGTGTAGGTCCACTAAAAATCCATAAGTGAATCCCTTAGAATGGGTGTTATTGATTGCAAATTTGGGATTTGGGATTTTCAGAAATCTAGACACGCCCGAACTCATCCAAGTGCGAAATTTAATCCTCACAAAATTTTAACCCAAGCAAAGTAATGTGAGTTCTATTCAATCACTATTCACTACCTTAAGGTGCCTATATCTTGAGAGCCTGAACTGTAAAGAGGCTTAAGTCTGGGAGACTTACTTTTAAAGGGCCCTAAAGTCCATTTTGGTGATTTTGAGGGTGACAGGAAATTTGTCAACTGGAAAACTGCCAACCTACCATCTTTCCCCCATAGCAAAATTGCAAAATTTTTACATTATCACAACAGGTGGTAACATTTGGCAAAATGATTAATTACAAAATATGATATGCAACATTGATGCATCATTGAAGAAAAAAAGTCAACAATCAAATCAATCAAATATTCTCTCTCTGGATCAGTAATTGACAGACAGGGGACAAAATCTCTTTGTTCAGTAAAAAGTCATTTCAATGAGATGAAAAGTCTATCACCCTTCTGATGGTATCATCTTGGGCCTCAACCTGCCTCAACATTACAAAGTATTAAATTTGCAATACTTTGAGTCTAGATCAGAGGACTTTCATATGACTGTCATATTGATTAAGCAATTTGAGGTGCAAACAAAATGAAATGTTCTTGAGATGTTCCACAACCCAAAGTATTGCCCAAAATATACTCCAAAAATTTTTGGGTCATGTTCATCCTTAAATAGCAAAACATTCTCTTGACCCAAACATTTATGTACAAACCACAAAATCTTTAATTTTTGACTTCAAAAAACTGGCTCCAACATGCCTGAGCATGTTCAGGTCATGTTGTTCGGGACTTTTTTAAGTTCAAAATCCTTGAATGGTCTGAAAATGTTTAGGCCATACTACTGTGGATTATGACAAGGGTCCTCATAGCTCACAATCGTTCCATACCATTCCTGGAATGTTGTTCCAAAATGTTTGCGATTGTTCCCAAATATCCAGGAACATTCCAGAACATTCAGGAGCGTTCCTAAACTTTTGAAAGCATGCCTATACGCTTTGGAATGAGAAAGGTCAGGAATGTTTGTGAACGTTCTACCACCTTCCTGAAAGTTCTCGGATATTCTTAAACTAGTAAATGAATGGAAATCGTCAGTAACGTAAAAGTTATCTTAGCCTTCTTGGATGAGCACTCGTAACAGTTCAAGAATGTTTTGTTTTGTCGTTTTACTGGAAAGTTTTATTACATTTGTATTTAAAGTCGCCTGTGATGACACATTTTCTGAAGCCCCTCCCCTATGCTTACCGTAAGTTGGTCTAATATTGACATCCCTGGTCTAATTCAGACACCATTCTTTAGAGACAGGAATAATATAAACGCTTGAATCACTGATTAAAAAGGATTATTCCTCTCTGACCACCATTAAGCAAAGAAAAAGTGTTTTGACCTTTCTATCAATTTCAGCTGATAAAAAGGGTGTCGGAATTAGATGCAAGGGATGTCTAGATAAAACCAACTTACGGTAGCTGATTCAGCATTTGATTTTAAAAATTACCATTACAGTTGCCAAAAATAACAAAATAATCGCGGCTTTTATTTAAAACACCCCCACCTTGGGTAACTAAAATGCAGGGCTGCAAATAAATATTTTTAGTCAATCGGACATCATGTCCGACAGAAATGAAATCCTGTCGGTCAAACTCAAAATCCTGTCGGTCATTCAGTGTATATTTTTTTTAAAGTTACGGAGAAAGCGAGTAGGAAAAATAAAAGTTACCTTTAAACAGTTTGTTACTGTATATAACAGAGAAATTGATTCGATAAAAGTGATCTTAGAAACACCTTTGGAAGTTACGAAGGAAGCAAGTTGATAAAAGTTAACTTAGAAACACTCTTAAAAGTTAAGAAGAAAGCGAGTTGATAAAAGTTAACTTAGAAACACTCTTGAAAGTTATGAAGAAAGCGAATTGATAAAAGTGATCTTAGAAACACTCTTGAATGAAAGTTACGAAGAAAGCGAGTTGATAAAGTTAACTTAAAAACACTCTTGAAAGTTATGAAGTAAGCAAGCCGATAAAAGTGATCTTAGAAACACTCTTGAAAGTTACGAAGAAAGCGAGTCGATAAAAGTGATCTTAGACACAAAGAAGGTTGCGAAGAAAGCAAGTTGACAAAAGTACTTTAGAAACACCCTTAAAAGAGTTACAAAGAAAGCGGGTTGATAAAAGTGATCTTAGAAACAAAGAAAGTAACGAAGAAAGCAAGTCGATAAAAGTTGACTTAGAAACACCCTGAAAGCTACAAAGGAAGCGAGTATTAAAAGAATAGGCTAAGTAAGAGACAGGGGTGTAAGAGATTTATTTTCAACTCTCAAGTTAATGGTTTATTCGTTTTTTCATTCGGACACCATGACAGACACAAAAGATTTTCAGTCGGTCAAATAACTTTTTCAGTCGGACATTGACCGATGACCGACGCTTATTTGCAGCCCTGAAAATGCATATCCCAGAATTGCATTAATTTTTCTGCCCCAGTTCCAGTCCCTAAACCATAACATACTATACATTTTTGGAAGCATATTTTGGATGTAGAATACCGTATTCGGTGTGACTTAATTTTTTTCTCAGCAGAATTTGAGTTTTTTTAAGAAAATTATTATTTATGACGTCATAATTTAAAAAGTTGAATATCTCAAGAACTAATACTCGAAGCTTTATGAAATTAGAACTCATCAAGAGGAGGAGAATTTTTCTTTTTTAATTTAAAAATTTGCTGATGTCAGCATTTTATCCCAAAAACTTGAATTCATGCAATTTCTGCTGACGTCATTAATTTTGGGAAATACTTTCAAAAATTTTTGAAACATCTCAATGTCAGTCTAAACTTAGACTCCTATATCAGGATTAGAAACTAGGCTAGTCTTACCTCTTTTATCTTTCCCTTTACAACAATACAATGCTGACAAGTTGACACAACACATGTGTACATGTACATTGACAAGTAATCCCTGAGAGAAGTTTTTATAGAAATCTGCAACAAAAACGAAAGTGGTCTCTTCTACTGGTTGCTTCCCAGCGCTCCTTCGTAGCTATTTATCAAATTTCTACCAATGAGGTTGCCGCATTTCAAACGGCCCTTCTTTTTGGCACCCGTGGCCTTTCAGTGCCTTGCACGACAGCCGGCTGTAAAATCCCACCCTTCATCTATTTGTTATCATTATCCCTTCATTTTCATTCCTAAAACTTTTGCAAAAAAAAGGAAAAATAGATAAGTTGTATTTTTTTACTGGCTCTATTCACATACTGAATTTGAAAAATCTTCTATGTGGCGTTTTTTTGCAAACTTCAAAAAACTGATTTTGTCCCGCCTTTGCGGGACTTTGGCTTAACTGCTTGCGTGCAGCATAGGGTGCAAAGTCTGAGCATGCGCTTCCCGTATTTTTTGTATGAAGAGTTAGGTCTATACTGTCATTTTGAAGAATAGGTGCAAAAAAGTGAAACATAGAAAAGTTTCATTTTTCATTGCATTAATCGAAATGGGGGATTTGAAAAATTTTCTATGTTTAGTTTTTTGCACGAACCCCTGTAACTATGGGTGAGCACCCTGTTGCTAAGATGTTGGCTTGAAATCGAAAATGAAACCACTCAAAACGAAAGTAAAATCGGCCCATACTCGAAATCCCGTAATCTTGATATACGAGTTTAAGTCTATACCGTGAGAGTGGGTAACTTGCATCAGTGGAGGCTAACATGCATAGCTCTCAAATGAATGACCCGTCTGGTCATTAAAATACAAAGTTAAATCAAAACAAAAATGGTAGAGTAGAGCTGCGAGCGGAGCTGAATATAGTTATTATTTTAATGACCAGCCAGGTCATTCATTTGAGGGCTATGCATGTTAGCCTCCACTGATGCAAGTTACCCACTCTCACGGTACTGAATGTACTTTATCAATGGTCCAAATTTCATAAAGTTATGATTTATATTTCTCGAAATATTCAACTTGTTGTACTTCCCGTCATCAATCATGACGTCATAATCAGGTTTTCTTAAAAGATACTCTAATTATACTGAGAAAAAATTTAAGTAACACCAAATACGGTATTCTGCATCCAAACAAGCTCCCATCTGACTAAAAAATGTTTCATTTGGCCGGTCCGTCATCCAGTTGTCAAATTTGTTCTAAAAATACAGCAATTACAGCAAGCTTACAAGAAACAAGAGGCTCCTCAATCAAAGGTCAAAAAACTGTATCAGTGAAAATATCAAGGCAACCAGTTCAAAATTTTGAGTTATCCGTTCCTGGTTAACAGTAATAAACCAGTCTCCCTCACTTTGAAGGGTTGATAAGTGTAGCTAATTGGTTTGGCAACCAAGGCAGGGTCCCTTTTGGTGACCGTCCCATTTCCATCAGACAAAAAAATATTTTAGAATATTGGAAACATTAAAGAAAAATTGTCTCAGTATAGTAGTCAACTAAGATAAATGAACAAATCGTGTGGGCTGAAATGTTCGGACAAAAAGTTGAAAAATTCATACAAAGAAGCAGAAAGGTTTGGCTGATTCTCCGAAAATAGACGCCATCTTTTCTTAGTTTCCGTCGGGTCGACCCAGCTGATCAGTTAATTCACTAGTAGAGAATAAAAGGTCATTTTCCAGATAAAAAACTTAGAATTTTCGTTCTAAGGCAGTCTGAGCTCTTCTAATACCCCTTCAGATTATTCAAAACTAAAACATCCAAAAATTAAGCCCTCATTCATGAAGAATTTTAGATAAAATATTGGTAAAATTTCTTCAACTTTCGCCACGAGCAGTTCCAGCTTCTTCGCGGGGTTCGTGTTGTTCTAAGTTCGCAGTCTATTTTTTAGAGACGGGGGTGTTTACAAATATTTTTGATGAAAAATAAATGTTGTAATAAAGAATTATATGTAAAGATACTTCATTATTTGGATAAAGCAAACTATCATATCCTATCTTTATACCGTTAATTAGCCCCAATTAATATTTTAAAATACTAACTCTTGAACTAATTTGATTCAATGGACCCCCGGACAATGGAGAGTTTCGAATTGCTTTATCGGCCTGATTGTTTTGACAAAAGATTGTTCACATGAAAACGAGACGACCAAAACAAAGTTGCCTTCCAAGCTGAAGGGAAACAGTTATTCCAATGAAGCCATCAAACTCAGAATCCAGGAAACTCTCTAAATATTATTTATGACATTGTTTAAAATTTATAAACATAATTTATGCTGTCTCAAAGGGGTACAGTAAGTGGTGTTTTCAAAAAAGCCGTGTGTGCCGCCGCGAACTCAAGAACGAAAGTGAAAGTGGAGGCTCGGTACTAAATCTGCAAGGTCCAGACCTCTATTTCACACCTTTTTTTCTATTGTCTCTTCCTGCGCAATTTTAGTTTAAGGAAGATATTCTGAAATTGAAAATGGACTTATATCAAGAGCTCGATGATCAAGAGTACGTTCAACGAGAGAAAGAGTTTTCGATTTTTTTATCCATTTTTTGTTACGCAGAAAAAATAACCCTAGAAGAGAGTGTTTAACGTTTAACCCCTTGTACTCTTAGCAGAATATATCGCTTCAGATTGCTTGAGTTGACTCTCAGTCAATAAGTCTCAGTTGCACTTGCTATACCACTTTACTTATGCCACTGACTCCTCGCTTATTACCTTGTATGTCTTGTATACACTTTCCAGACGCATAGCATTGAGTCCTGTGTCCAAGTGTTTATCTCTCGTTATATCATTTGGGTAGGTGTTGGTGGAGTTGTGCCCTGGGCTGTGTCAATAAAATACAGAAAGTGATGTGCACGATTGTTATTGAAAATGGCGTGAAATTTTTGTTCCGTGTATGGGTGAATATATTTTATATCTCTTTTATAAACGCACTGAAAAACATCTTTTTGGAGTTATGGTACTCAAAGCATCGTCGCCGACAAATATCTCAGGTCATATATTATCACATTTTGGTGATCTTTAGACGATCGATTCTAGATCTGAAATTTGGTCTCTCGCAGCAATCCACCCTCTTTTCACGATCTGGTTTGGCCCCCGTCCACTGTAAAATCGGCCAAAATATCGTCCCAAACTCAAAATTAAACTCAAATTGTGCCCCGTTAAAAATAATCAAATAAACAAATTTTCTGACTTGAAAATCAATGGAATTCGGCAAACATGGGATAAATATCCCCATCGAGTTTTAGTGTTGAATTTGTACGACTAAAATAATATTACCGAATCTATGAGAGGGAGTGTAGAAATGTCATAACTCCTTGTAACACCCTTGTATCACAGACCCGCTGGAACCCCAGCTCCACTTATGGAAATCAGCTATGATTTCATCTCCATTCGAAATTCAATTCTTTTAAAAATTGCACACCAAAATTATCCCAACTGGATTTTTAACCTTGGAACAATAGAATTTCTATCCCTACATGGATTTCTATTGGGATTTTTAACCCCACTGAGGAAAAAATTTCCACCTCTGGGCTGTGAGACAGGAGTGTCTTGTAAACTACTAACAGGGTCTAGGTTTTGAATACACCTTTTCGGGTTTCAAGGTTTACGGTGACACGGTATCGGCCTTTTTTCTGTCTGGTATTTCGGTATTTTAAGAAAAAAGGAGTATCTTTATTAGAGTAGAATTTGATCCAAAGGCAAATGGACGAACTAAACTAATCTGGATTCCCTTTCCCTAATTTCACATCTTAAAACACACTTTTAGCCACAATAAATTAGCCTGTAAATTAGCACAAGTTTTTTGCGCTTACTTCGTTCGAATTATTTTGTTAAAAATTTTCCCCAACCCTTGCGGGTTGCCTTTTTTGATTTGCCCAATCCCCAATCCTGGTCAAGCAACCATACCATTGCCCTTTTCTCAAAGGAAGGGGATGGGATAAGTACTGCCTAATTCTCAAATTAGAACTAAAGAATTATCCATAAAAAGAGCTTTTTGAGGTGCTTGTTACAATAGTAAAACCATTTTAAACATAGTACTTTTAGCCAAATAAGAAAGTTTTAAAATCGAAAGTTTCTTCGTAGTCGCGCGGTCAGGCCCGTGCCACTTTATAATTTAATTTACCACCCTTAACTCGATCCAATCTTTTTTTATACTTTTTCCTATTGTCTTTAGATGCGAAAAAAGACTGGGACGGTTTTACGGTAGTAAAACGGACAAAACACCCACGCGGCAATTAGCGGCTACGGTCAAAAAGGTGTGTATTGCCTCTAGCTTTTCAATAATCATTTATCTGCCAATTGCGTAATTCAATGAGGTGATGAGTCATTAGCATTAATAAAGTCACCTAACAGTATTTATAGTATTGTCAGCTGATTTTCCTCTTTTTTTTGCAATGTTATCAATTTATTTAAAAAGTAAACACGAATAGATAAATTATGCTCCACAACGTGAAGAAGGGTTGGTAACTAACGAACGACAAAATTCTTTTCATAAAAATGATGACATCACATATAAAAAAACGTTTATCTCTCTCATCCTGTTTCATTACGTAATGGGTGGTTTACTCAGCTACAAAATCAATATTTCCATATTCCAGTTGTTTTACTAGTAAAATGTTCTCTTTACCCCCGCTCTTGTACAATTTGTACACATAAATGGATAAGAATAATGTTGGTTTGGGATATGAGATGACTTTTGTACTCATTTCATGTGAGACACTTGTTTGCAACAAGATTTTCATGCTTGGACCTTTGTAAATAGTTTAAAAATGCCAATGCGATGATATTGGATCTTACTTATTAATGGACAATTACTTCTTTTTTCGGACAGATTTTTTCTGCATAAAAAAAGGCCATTTATTTCGAGAGAAACCTTTTCAAACATTTTAAATTTGCCAATGATGATATTTGATCCTATTGTATTTAATTGTCTACTCCTAATAGTTTTGAAATATAAAAATCTTAAAGGTCTACAAACATGGACATTATTATCGTTTGAGAAAAACGCTGGAAAATGCTGGAAACACAATGGAATGGTTTCCCCAGTGGCAATGTTTAGTGCGAACGGCCTTCTCACCGACTTTTCCACTGGGGGAAGGGGGCGAAGCTCATATTCTACCCTTCTCTCACAATTTTTGTCCATGATTGTAGGCTTCTTCAAGTTTTCAACAATAATTCTGACATCTATGAGGAGTTAGGCTGCGCGCATCCCCAGAATTTATTTTGTTATATATCAAATCATATCAGAGGGGATGTGTGCAGCCTAATGAGGAGTTGACAAAAAAGCAGGTTTTATAACTCACTTTTTGAATCACCCTTATTATATGGCTATTAAAGAAATTTCACTCTTATTGAGCAACTGTTCATTAGTCGTTTGTTTTGTTTGAATGTGATGTGAAAAATAAACTAATGTGGTGCACGAAGTTGAAAGAATTCAATATGAAGAAGGTTTGAAACAGATGTTCATTATGGAAAAAGAGAATGAAAAGAGCATGAAAAAAGATGCTAATGTTTCTTGTATTACTGATTTTTGGGCAGAATGGATTAATCAGCACAGTTTACACAAATTACAAAGAAGATTTGGGGAATGGTTTCGATTTGGAGCACTTTCAAACATTTGATAAAGTAAATTCTTCTCGTTTCTTCAGCTACACGCTATTTTTTTAATTAGAACAATTTCAACACTGAGGCTCAGAAAGCCAAAAATAAGCCAAACTTTCGATTCAAGCCTAAAACCATGCTAGACAATCAGTGGCGGCCTGGCAGGGGGTGCAGGCTGTACAGTGCACCACCCAGAAAGATCGACGAGGGGTGCCAAAAGAGCTTTTCAAGGGCGCGCCAAAATTTTATTGATGTTTAATTGGGCGACTTGGCGCCCTTCGACAAATTTATAACGCCTTCTATAAGTGCAATATTAATTTTTTCGCCTGCGCTTCGTTTTATTTTACGCTCTTGCATCCTTTCTCTTGACTTTCTTAAAAACTACTCTCAACATTGAATCGCGAAAAGTCAAAGCAAAAGAAGTGTTGTGAATTCACTAGGGGTTAAAAAGGATGCTCACCTTCAAAAAGTCAGACCAGCGAGTAAAGTAAGACCAGCGAGTAAAATAAGACCAGCGGCGCAAAAGTTTTAAGATTATTAGGTAATTTTCCTAATAAAGTTTTAGAAAACAAAATTATAGACCAAATCGACTTGCTAGGTATAAAATTTCCATTTCAAGTATCAAAAGCTCATGTTTTTTATGGCACCATTTTTTTGGTGCTAAATCGGTATAAGATAAATCGATAAATTGAGGCATTTTTAGACATTTTTCCTTGTTCAGAAAACTATGACATTTCAAATTATAACTAGGAAATAGATATCAAGTTATCATTACTACCACCTTCGTATAAATAAAAGTTTTTTAACTCTGGGCGTTACTTTCAACCAGTCACGGCTCTTACAGTTCAATATTTCCACTTAATGATGGAGGGCGCAAGTAAGGATAAAAGTACCAGGGGCGCCAATTTCATAGTTTGCACCATCAAGAAAATTAAGCCAGGCCGCTACTGAAAGACAATAGCCTCTAGCCAAAAAAGACTAGATAAACTTTCACATTGATATTTTATATTTTACCCACATAACTGTTCTTGTGTTCAGTGAGACAGTGTTTTTGAAGGCCCACATTAACCATTTATCATTCGATTGGTGATGTGAATTAAAATGACTCACTAGGTAAAGCAATAAGTATTCTGGTTCCTGGTCTAAACCTTTAATGACCTTTTTGCCTTGTTCATCAATAACTTGAAAATCAATTTTCTACAGATCGTTGAAGAATTGAAAGAGCTAGCAAACGAAAATACCACGGATAACAAAGTTTTCGAAAAGTCTTTGATTAGCCTTGGAGAAACCTTTGAAGGGAGAGAGATATACGCATTTAAGGTAAGTCTCCATTTGGTAGTCACTTTATTAGCATGAAGGTAGAGCGTTCAGCTATTGAGAGCAAGGCGGTAGGTTCATATACCACTCAAAATGTGAGATGAACAATGTAAGTGGAGAAATCTAGGAAAAGGATCACACTCGACTGTGGTTGAAAACTTACTAGATACAAATAAGAATGCAAGTGCGATTAAGTAAGAAAATGGCCGAATGACACGCTATATATAATCGAATCTCTGGGATTCGGACAGCCCAATAAACAAAGAGAGTAAAGGCTTAATTAAGAAACCTACTGTTAAAAATATTTTGGTTAGCTTAGAGAGCCCATCCCCCAGCGGACTTTCAATTCATGCAATCACGCATTTTTTTTTTTTCAAGCATTCCCGCAATTTTCTTTCGCAATTCACGCGATTTCTTTTCACACAAAGTTTTCTGATTCACGCATTCATGCATTTTTTTAAAATTTTTACGCATTCCCGCAAGTGAAAAAGCCAATTTAAGGCTTTGCACCAATCTCGTTGTTAGCACCCAAACGCTCCCCCCCCCCAAAAAAAAAGTCCACTTCTTGTTGATTTCAATTTCTTTGATATCAATTTTTTTAGTTTATCAGAAAAAATGACAATGAAAATAAACGCAAAACTATGGTCATTGAATGTGGAGCTCACGCAAGAGAATGGGTCAGTGTATCGACATGTGTTTACATCATTACTCGGGTAAGTCTCGACAATCGTTCGACTGATTCAGATATATTAGAAATAAAGCCAAAAGGGGGCCAAAAGTAATGGAGGGAACAAATTTCAGTCTTGTTTATACAAACTAAATCCCGTAACAATAATCGTATTATATCTACCGTGAAAAGCACAGCTCAAAATCATATATTTACGCTGTGCCGACGAATCGAGATTCTATTCATCGCGCAATCAGCAAAGACAAAAGTAACCATGACGACCATCCAAGATCTTGGATGAGCGTCATAGTCGATATTTTTATTCCCGTCGTTGAAAACACAGCTTACAAAAAGTCATCAATGCTTTCTAAAAAGAGTCAGTGATAGAGAATCATAACATAAAGTCTGTCTATTATTTCGATTCAATTAAAGTGACATTTCCATAATTAAAAGTTTAGTAATTACTGTTATACATTTGGGGATCATGTAAAAGATTTCTTTCGAAATAAACTCATTTCAACTACACTTGGAGGTTTCTGGGGAATTTGTAAATAGTAAACTGCATACTGATACAGTCTGCTAGACATTAATATGGTAATATTTGCTCTTCATCTTTGATTTTTTCTACAGTGATTAGATTGACACATGCGCGATAAAATTTCTATTATTTGTCTTCAGAGGTTACTATTTTTTTTGATAACTTAACCTCTGATACTCAGGGTATATTATATCATATAACGCCTACACCACTGTATTTACACGCATTATAAACGACTCCAGTCTACTTGTTTGTGTACTCGTCATTCTTTGTTTGATTATACTTTTACCGTCCTCAATTTGAAAGGTCAAAACTGTGGGTTATTCCAAATCGCTTCAGCCAGTCCACCGTTCTCAAAAGTGCAAATACATAAACAACTTACGTGTTACCTAAATGTTACCCCATGTTAGGCTGTTGCTAACCCTCTAGTGAAAAGAGTTTCTTACACATGGTTTCTTATATAGTTTCGTGTATATAGAAGTATATCTACAGAAGTCTGCAATTCACACTAACTTCATGTTTGAGAGATTATTCAAAGTGACGGTTGCTTACCTAATGTAATAGAACATGTAGTTATGGACCACATAGATTAGAGTCTACTTTTGGCTGAACTTTGCTTTTCGATATTTTTTTATGACGCTGAGTCCAGTAAAGTAGACTAGGAGCACTTGGCGAGGTCGCCATTTTGAGAGAAAATGTTAAAAATCCAAATAACAATAAAACTACTTGGAGTTGAAAGATAATCAAAAATGAGAAACAACCATCAATAACAGATTTGCAATCCTTATTCTCAAATAAAAACATTGCCTGTTTTTACCTTCCAAAAACAACTAAAATCTCCCGGCGGACTGTTTTACTGTCCGCCTAAGCAAAAACATATTACCATATACTACCGGGCCACTTAATCGCGCCATCCAGTCTATCAAAAAGCTTCAAGTGAACCCCGGGCTATCCCAGCTGGCACACAACGTTGTTTCAACGTTCGTCTAACGTTATATGGACGTTGTGAACGTTAGATGGACGTTGAAAAAACGTTGAAACAACGTTGTGTGCCAGCTGGGATGGACCACATTGCTTTTTAAAATGAATATGCTCCGTATTTTAATAAATGATCTCTGAAATCTCTAGTCCCTGGCAACAATCATTACTCAAATGATAGATGATTTTATGAATGAGATTGCTCCACAAACTAGTTAAAAAAACGGTGACCACAAGTCGTTAGTAAACTTATCGAATATGGTCAATTCTTAACATTCACTAAGTTAACGCAAGTAAAAATTTGTTTTTTAACATTTATCTAGACGGGCAGACAGTCTGGAAAGGCTGACCGCTCACATTTTATAAATCAATTGAAACGAGAGTACTATAAACACCGGAACCTAGTTTTATTTTTGTGTTTTTAAAACATAAAAGACTATCGATCCAATACTTCAGCCCAATAAAATTATAAAACTTTGGTCAAAATTTCAAAAATTTATGTAAGACCCTTTGAGTGAGTCAATTTCGGAGTTTCACGGAATCCTTATGGACACTGACTTATTCTTCCATGGCTTTTTACTCCTCTGAGGGACCTTTGTGAGTTAGAAAAAGGTAACCCTTATGGCTCTCACATACCCAATAGCCGTTTTACCCAAGCGCGTCCCCAGGGATACGTGTTGTAATAGAATATCGATAGTTTCTAGTCCCTTGATAAGCAGGCTTTAATGTAAACAAGCTTATAATTTATTACGGGTTTAATACAAATACGATAATGAATTTTCTATTGCTGTCAAAGAGATTGCTCCACAAACCAGTATTAACAAGAGGGACCACAAGTCGTTTGTAGGCTTGTTGAGTATGGTTTATTTTCAACCACCTCAGCCATGCAAGTAAAATTTGTTTTTTAACATTTATCTAGACGGGCGGAAAGTCTGAAAAGGCTGACTACCCAAATGACATAATAATTGAATTATATCTACAGAAATCATATAGGCACATATCTCAACACAGCTGAGAAGTGCGACTGTAAGCTTCTGTGTATCAATTTCCACACTCGAAGGGGAAAACAGGGAAAGTCAAGATAACGAATGTGGCAGTACACTTATTTGTTTGTTCTCCTTACAGATTGCAAGATCCTCAAATACTGCGAATACAGTTTCGAAGTATGACTGGGTCCTTATTCCAGTTTTAAATCCTGATGGATATGTTTACACGTGGAAGAATTCAACGACACGAATGTGGCGCAAGAATAGGTCATTCACTGAAGAACAAATGAAAATCTATCTTGAGCAGAAAGATGATGTTTGTATTGGTGTTGATATTAATCGAAACTTTGATTCGAATTGGGGAGGTAATAGATTAATGTTGTGGTCAAACTCGAGCCCAGTCCCTTAATTCACTATTTTCATCCTAAGATGCACTTTCAAAAGTTTTACGTCTATCAGCAAATTTATAAAGTTGTACATGTAGATTGGAATTGCAAAAAAAAGAAATTGTCATTTATAAAAGGTATAAGGCGACTTTAAAATTTAAAAGGGGCAATTTAATTCACTTTTTTGAAAAGATATCGAATTGTACACTGTAATTATGTATTCATAATATAAAAAGATAATTGCTGGTTGATCACGTTGGTCCTTCCGATCACGTTATCATCTAGACTAGCAAACTAGTCTGTTAATGTCAGAGGGCGGGAAAATAAAGGCGGCGGGCGTTTGCTAGAATTAGGAGCTGCGTAGGAGAACGAGAAAAAGTTGGTGAGAGGCTGCTTTCAGTCCTTGCCGCCGACAAAATTTCTTCCTACGCTTACCTAACTCCTATGCTCACTTTTCCCACGTGATACCGTTCCAGCCCGACTGGCGTGCCAGTCTAGTTATCATTTATCTGATATTCCGATGGCGTATTGGCGGCCGCTCACGCTAAAGCTCTAAAGGAGCGGGCCAATAATATTTTCCCGACCTTCAGAGCTTTAGCGTGTCGGAAGAAAATTTCTACATCGAGTACCAGATAAAGTTATCATCCACTTTAAAATCTTAAATCAAGAGATCACGAACTTGAACAAACACCAATCACGCTCTTAGTTAGTTCACATTTAAATTGAGATACATTTCAACCATAGGTCCTGGTGCTCCTAAAACTCCATGTTTCACAATGTATGCAGGACCAAAGCCTTTCTCGGAAAATGAATCCAAAGCACTGGTAAACTTTTTAACGGATAATAAAGACGAAGTTATTGCTTACATCTCACTTCATACTTTTGGACAAAAATGGATGACACCTTTCGGACATTCGAAAGAGAAACCAACCAATCTAAATGAAATGGTATATGTTTTTGATAATAATAAAGAAAAAGTGCTTCTTTCCTAGGCCGAGTAACAAACTTAGATATACAGTGACTTAACTCAAACAAGTTTTATGACCCCTTCAAATGTCAATGTTTTGTTTTAGGAGCGTGTTGCATTACTATCAGTGGAAGCCATCAAGAAAGTTAGTGGTCTGGTGTATACAGTAGGATCTTCTCATGATATTATGTGTAAGTAGGATGAATCATCACTCCAGAAATTAATTAAAAGCGATATTTTTTCATAAGTAAGTCAGTCAATATGCTGACAAATTCATTTAACTTTACACCCCCGTATCAAAACTAAACTCGTCCATCTACTAGACATTCGAACCAAAATCAGCCATTAAAATTCCCGATGAGAGGGCATTATACCGTCGAGTTATATCCCTATTGGAAACCCTCATTATAACCATAGATTTAATTTTGACTTATTTTTTCAGATCCGAATTCTGGTAGCAGTGTAGACTGGGCCTCTAAAACCTTAAGCATACCCTACACTTACCTCGTTGAAATGGTACCTAAAAATGCAACGTTGGAAGTTGGTTTCATGGCTGAACCTGAGTTAATGATGGAAAATTGCAAAACGATATGGATCGGTTTACAAGCTATGGCTTCGCATTTGAAGAATGATTCATGAATGTTAACAAACTCGACACCAGTCCCTTAGTTCGCTTTTGTTTGATTATGAAAGCACTCACGAAAGGCCGCACCCATCCATCAGTAAAATCGAAAAGTGGTGCAAGTGGCTCTCTGGGATGAGATTGGAATGTTACTGAGGATTAATGATTTTGCCATATTCTTGAGATACAAAATGACACCCCCTTCTCACAGACCCGGTGGGATTTTATCACGTATCTGCGAATGGGGTAGACTATGCTATAGTCTAAGACGAGTTTCATCTAAGAGGAACAAACGTGAAGACGGGAATTTTTTACGGGAGTAGCTGTTGTCGTAAACACAGACTCTATCCGCCGCGAAACATATTACGTTTTATAATATACAAATTATGTTATATCATAATAATATATTATACGGACGATAGCATCGTCTACGAATGGGGGTGAAAATAGCGGACCAAAACTCGATTGGGATTGATATTCCATTGATATTTTTTATAGCTGGGGATTTGAATTCCATTGTTTTTTAGCCTGGGAATTCAGTGGGATGTAAAAAATGGCACATTATTTTGTAGTGAGGATTTGATTATCTGATTATTTTCAGCGGGGACAAAAATTAGAGTATAATTTTCCACTGGGGACAATATTTTGGCCATTTTTTCCAGTGAGTCTGTAAGAAGGGGGCATGAAATGGAAAAATATAATAAAAATTTATACACGTCTACTTATGGATGGTGAGCTCTAGTAAGAGAGGACAGACAAGGCTTTACCACTATTTATCCATAGCTGCTAGCTTGACGATGAATGTCAATTAAAACCAGCCAGCGTTTGAATTACTACCGAGAGGCAAAATATTTTTTCAAGAGACTAGAAAGACCGTTTGACTTGGCCTTGGGTTAATGGAGACTTTGTTGATAGAGAAAATGTGAAAATTATCGAGATATTGTGGATCACATGGTTTATCACCATCGGGTTTACCGTTTGTTGACTACCTGAAATTGTTTCTTCATTAAGAAATGAGCCATACAAGGCATTGTTACAAGGCTAGCAAAATTTTATAATTCCATCCATTCATTAAAAATTTTTTGGAAACGAATGGGAACTATGGTCTCTTGTACCACAAGTAATTTGCCACAAGAAGCTTTCATTTCTTCTATATTAAAAACCACAAAGGGACGAAAATCGTAAAATTAAATACGAAGTTTGTATTAAAGAATATTTTTTACTATATTTTCTTGCCAAGAATTTATTCTATACATTAATATATAGAAATCAACTTTTTTTAGTGTTAATTTACAAATTTTAGGAGGACAACAAAAAAAAAATTCATATAAAAATTCAACAAAACTGGAAGAAAGTTTCATGTATGAGATCAAAAAGGAATGATGATAAAAATAAAAATAAATAAAATAAACTCCCATAAACCAAAGAAAAAGAACCCAAATATTTAGAAGTGTGTCCAGAAAAAAAGCGGAACAGTTTTTCTATGAAGAAAATTCCTCACAAACTGATACAAAGTTTTATGACTTCGATTTTCAATTTTATTCCAAAGACTAAATTGCCTTGAGAAAAAAAATTATATTGAATATTATTATAAAGAGTTTAGACCACGTTCACACGCTACGGTTTCGTTTCGCTCCCAAACGAAATGAAGTCATTCAATTGGCTTAATTCAAGTTTTACATCATTCCTAACCAAAAGAATGGCTTCATGCGAACATGATCTTAGTTTGTTGTGCTTACTACATCCTCAGTTCATAAAGAATTTGGAGGATTTTTTTCAACACATAAATTTTGTACCACTTTTTCAAGACTCACTTTAATGCTTGTGCTATCAAAATTACATGTTTTTTCTTTTATAAGCAAATGCAGGCTCAGTTTTTGGTACCCAAACAATGGCTCTATTGTTTGAGAACAATAAAATGCTAAGTATAATACAAGCCTGGTAAAGGGGTAGACACTTGCTTATAAAAAAACATGTATTCAGGATCGAAACTGATTATTTGACCGAGTCATCCCAAAGAAAGAAAAAAAAACGGCAAAAACAAAATCTATCGAAAAAGAAAACCAGGGTGTTTTATACATCTGCAACATTGTGATTACAAAATTCTGAGAAATTTTCAAAATGGTGGTCGAATCTTTGACCATCTGCAGCAAACGTGCCGTGAACGAAAAAATTAAATCTGCTACAAAACTCGTTCCATTCCATTGAGACATAGACCTACCAATACAACGTGTGAGTCTAAGACATTCATCATAATTATTCGAAAGTTCAAGTTATGTGATGGAAATAAATTTGTTATTGTTTATTAAATCTGATACCGGCGACTTACACATGAATCAGAAGATAAGATAATATCAATCAGTTTTTAATTGAAGCAGTTATGCAAAGTCAAGTCATATGATATTAATTCTACTACTGCATTATTTTTCACTTTATTGGCGAGGTGGTTGTTGCTGTTGTTGTGGGTAACCTCCGTATCCCATTGGAGGTTGTTGCCCGTATCCGTAAGGTGGCTGCTGATAACCCTGCTGTGGCTGCTGATAACCCTGCTGTGGGTAGCCACCTTGCTGTTGGTAGGGATTAGCAGGTGGTTGCTGTCCTCCATATTGAGGTGGGTAGTTCTGAGATGGAACTTGACCGTAGCCAGGTACGTAGGGTTGTGGTGGCACGTATGAAGGATAGCCACCGGCAGGAGGGGCATAGTATCCTGCTTGTGGCATGAAGTTTGGAGCAGCAGGGTAGGGCATACTGGGTGAAGGTGGTTGCTGTTGAGGAGGGGCACCTGGTCCTGAAGTAGGTCGTGGTCGCGGTACAGGTGTAGGTTGTTGCTGTTGTTGCTGAGGTGGTGGCTGCGTGTATTGTGAAGGTGTCTGTTGTGGAGGGGGTGGGCGCTCAGGAGCTTGACGTGGCGGTGGCGCTATTGAAGAAAAAAATATAGTCACGTAAATTTGCACTAGTGATAAAAACAAACACGGATGAGGTTAGCTACTATTTGGCACCTGGAGAGTGGTTATTTGTTGATTGATTGTGACCAAATATGGATTAATTAGTTTCAATTAAGTTTTAGCGATGTTTTGGCAGTTTCCAGAGCCACTTGCAAATGTTCTTAAATTTGTGAAAGTTTCTGATCAAGAAAGTATATGCTCGCGAAGATTTGTACGACCTCAAGTAATTCAATACGGCTACTGATTAAAGATGATAAGAGTTTTGACCACTGGCAAACAGAAAATCCAATTCTAATAAACTTGATAAAATCAGAGAAAGACCAACCTTGGTGGTGTGATGGTACGGATGGTGTAGGAGCAGATGTTCCTTTAGCTGCTTGTTGTTGTAAGTCCCTGAATATGTGGAGAATTTGTTAGATTAATCATTCTTTGTCAAAATCCTGAAACTTGGTAATTCACGACTTGTATCAGGTAACTGTTTGAAAATATTTGGGGGTCATCTATATTACGTCCGCAAATATTTTTCGAATTTTTTTCCCCAAAATTTTACAACCCATTGTACGCAGAATACAATGGAAATGACGTCATTCAAGCAATAAACGTACACTTTTATTAAACCCCTTACCACGTATCTACTATATATGGATGGCTCTTATGTTTCAGCTTAGCCAGCTTACAAATGACTGACTTAAAAGACAAGTTATCATCGTTAAAATTGTTGTCTACTTACTTAGATAGATCATCCTTTTCAGTTTTCCTAGCAAAAACGAAATCAGTGACTTTGCTCTGGAACTTCAACATGATGTTAGTCAAATCGTTGTAGAACTAATAGGAAAAAAAGACGTGTCATTTGTCAATACATTTAAACCGATTTACTTTTTTCATCCATGAACAAGATAGAAAATACTCTATTCACCGGAATTTGTCTTCTTAATGGAGAATATAGATATTCGAGCAAAAAGGGCAGGGGAAGTTCCTTTCTTTATTGGTATAAAAGTAAGTAAGTTTGCGACCGCAGTCGAGGCTCCCTTTTCGTATAGCTGTCTACCGGAAGGTAGGGGAGGGCGCCACTCCTTTCCCTGGATTTTTCCACTTACCCTTGATCCGTCTCTTTGATTCCTGAGCATCAAGCAGAGAGGCATCAAGTACCACTTTGCGAATCTTTGGTATAACCCGGCTGGGGATTGAACCTACAACCTCACGCACCGTAGCTGGATGCTCTACCTTCATGCTACGGCCGTTGGTATAAAATGATAGAGCAACAAGGAACTCGGAAAAATATTTAACCATCCTGGAAAATCAAGGAACTTGGTTAAAAGACAAAGGACAAACCTTGCTTCCTTCTTGTAAATTAGCAGAGAGCTCAACATAAGCATCAAAAGCAGCAGCAAGATCTTTCAACATCTGATCACGTTGGTTTGTTTGTCCATGCTTCGAATCATTGAATGCTGTGTTGGCCGCCTAAAATGCAAATTTGAAAAATCTCTAGAAAAGTGAAAGAAATGTGTCCAAAATAGGGCAAAACCGCGAAAATTAATTTCCGCGAAATACATTTTTTTGAATGTTTTCTCGATCGCAAAAACTAGATCCCACTAATATTGGGTCCCTTAATAAGGTAGTAGCTAGAAGGGACGAAAAGTCAAAGTTTTCCTCACATGAAATAAACGTTCGTAGGAAAGACTGGACTTCACAATATATCATAGATATTAATTCGACTTCCAATCCCTCACTCACTGTCAGGTCGGTCAAAATTACCGTATAAATTCAGACAATTATGAGAGCAAAGTCAGACAAGATACCTGGATCTGTTCAATGAGTGATTGTTGATTTTGTACAATTTCAGCAACTTGTGTTCTCAATGGTCCATAAATTTCATCCAAATTGGTATTGATGATTCTCTCATTATCCAAGAAGCCTTCAGCTGCCAAAGCTTGTAAGAATTTGCTTTGCATGTCGACGGTAGCTCCTTTGAATTCGTCTTCAAGAGTTGTTCGTTCCTTCTTGGTTTGTTCAACTTGTCGCATGAGCTCTTGTAATTGTTGGACGTGGGCGTTGCCAGCACTGGATGCAGATGTGCTCCCTTTCGGTAAAGAAGCTGCGATGTCCGACTGAGAAAAAAAACAGTCAAAATCATTTTAAGTCTTTCTTAAAATTTCTTTTTCTGCAAGCCCAATTAGGAAACAATAGAACCATTGTTATAAACAATAGAAAACAAAGAAAGGGCAAGGGCAAGGGCAGGTCATCCTTAAGGACACGTTTATTTTTTTATATTATGATACATTATGATGAGTCTATGGACTTGTTAGGGTAATTATGCCGCTGTTATGGTTACTAATTACCTTAAAATACCTCTACAAGCCCATGACATTGACATTGCCCTTGACTCTCTGATAGATATGAAGCCAAAATAACTTTAGATTTAAACAAAATGGAGAAAAAACCATCAAACATCCGAAGATTTTTGAACCACACGATATATCTGATAACCTTTGTTTTATGTATTCCCATATGATTTTAATGACTTTGTCAACTTTTTTGAAAATTGAAAATTTTACTTGTAGCTTTGACTTTTTAACTGGTGATAGATGTGACTGTTCGAAATATTTCTTGACTTTTTTTACACATTGCAGTTTAAGTTATTCTTCAAAATCATATTAAAAGGGATTAAACAATAAGCAAACTAACCCCCAACATCGCTATAGATTGATTTTTGTAAATTTGTTTGAAAAAGAAACTTGTATATCAAGAAGAAAGGCACTAAAAAGGTGTCAACGAGGGTAATGCTTACGTCTGATTTGGACAGAATTTCCATGCCGCGTCGATGAGTATTATATTTTTCTTTGACGATACCATCTGCACCAGTGGCATTGGAAAGGATAGCTTTGTACTTGTTCCCCTCATCTCGTAATTGTTGGGTCAGTTTATTGGAAGGTGTTCGGTTCCATCGGTCTTTGAAATGTTCTCGCATTTGTGTATCGTCACCTTCCTCTGTGTCCAACATGCGGAAAGTCTACAAATAGAAATGATAGAAACTTAATGAAATATTCATAATTTTGATCAATAAAAACCCTTAAATTTTTATCGCCAACTTTTCAATATCTTTAACATGGGTCATTTGTCATTTTTCATTTTTCATTTTTCATTTTAAGTACGCGACTACACCCAGTACTAATTTTTGCTTTTTGCGCGTTTCATAATTTTCGAAAGTCTGTAAGTATTAAAGTTAAATCAATACGTATCATATTCATGGTATGAACCACTGCAATGACTTTATGAAATTATGCAACTTTTCTGTTTTTGTTCCACCCAATACGTCACTTTTTCTGTTGTTTAAGTGACGTATTGGGTGGAAAATTTTAAAAGTTTTCAGAAGACTCTCCAGTGGTGCATATCATGAATAGAATAAGCAATGCGAGATGTCTATTATGTGTTTCAAGATTTATTTCAACATTTTTGAAGTCAGAGCGCTCTATATTAATGGACTGCACAATGTAATTTTAGAGAGTAATCGTCAGCCGTGCAAAATTATATGAATCTGATTGGTTTAGAGGAGTGCGATCAATCGTTAATTGCACTATTACCACTTTTTGCACTCTTCGGCGGGGGGACACTTTTGTCCCCTTATTCTTTGCTCTCCCAAGTCCTGTACCAGAGACTTTTTTTTACTATATAATAAAAAACAAAGACATTTTTTTTCTTCAATATAAAAAAGAACAAAGAAATTTTACGTTACAATAGCTTCTTTTAATTGAAAACAAAGAAAAATTACACTGCAATGTTTTCTTTCTCGTCCTTCGGACTCGTGCAAATTACTATTTTCTCCTTTGTTACGAGTGATTAATCGTTAATTGCACTCCAAACCATACGATTACTAGTACAAATCATTTAATTGTCAAATAAAACAATCAACAGACGGAATGCTATTTTGTTTCAACGATTCGTTTCAAAACTGCAATGTTTTTGAAAACTCAGCATTTTTTTTCATAGCGATTCAGACCTCAATATGAATATTGTAAACTTGGTTTTAATAATAAATCTTCGCTTCAAAATAAAAAAGTTTTAAGTCCATTTTTTGAAATTATTTTATCAAAAACCATCGAAAACCAACCTAAAGTGGTCTAATTTTTAAGGTTCTAGTTTTTAGAAAAATAACAATTTTAACATAAAAATATTTCAAATGTTAATGGTTTTCAGAATTTAAGGAAAAATAATTTAAATCGATCTCTATCGATCATATTATTGTGGAAAAGATGTTTATCTTATTACCTCATCAATAACTTCCTGGTTTCTTTGCAACAAATCCGGCAGATTCTGCATCATATTGTCAATGCTACTCAAACCACCTTTGTCTTTCAACTGTTTAGCTTTCTCCAACACGGATGGAGGGACAGTATTCCCGGTCAGATCTTCGATAGCTGCTGGCAAATTCAGAGAAGCTAAAATTCTGAAAGATAATATAAAGAATATAAAGTAAAATTTGAGGTTGTGCCTAAATGATGCGACACTAATCAATGGGTTGGAAATATAGTCAACACTAGTTTTCAATTACAAATTCGATGATTAATTCTTTTTTTCAAATGACCGAATTAAATACAAATAGATCTAAAAATTTGAAAGAAAATGGTATACCGAGATATAAAAACTCATTCTTACCCATTCAAGAACTGAGTAGCTTCTCTCAATTTACCAATCTCTTGGTTAATGATGTTAGCTTTGTTGCTGTCGTAGGCTGACATGGCTTGATGTACCTGCATCGGGACTAACTTGTTGAATAAATCAACAAAATTACTGGACATCGGTGAACTGACTGGTAATGGTTTGGATAGTGAAGCACGACCAATAGCTGTGAGAGAATCTGATGACGGTACAGAAGCGAGGTAGATGAGTTCGTTATCTTTCTTGGCAGTTGTGTAAATCTTCTTGATGCTCGCACTAAGACTCTGTAAGTGAAGAAAGCAAAAACTACTTACTTGTATATGCACTGATGATGTTTTTTTAACAAAACGAAAAGCTTATGCTGAAAAATATTTGTCGTTTTGTGTTTGAATCACAACTTTAATTTTCTAGCTATTTGATTACAACAAAAATCATTGTTTTGCCATTATTTGCGTTAAAAAATAATCGAGCCAAGGAAAGCCGACTCGCTAATGCTTCTTGTTCTTGATTGATATCCAGTTATAAATAATAGCCATCGATGGGAAAAAGACATCGAAGTAAGAAGTAAGCTAGAATCGAGCTTGCTTGGCTAGAATTAATTCGACGATTTCAGATTCAACGCAAAAGCTTTAAAAAGGAACTTTTTTTTTTGGAGAGTTCCTATTTTATTATAAACAATTATTTGTACATTGATATTTTAAAGTATACATTCCTTGACCAAGCCAAATGTCTCAAAACATCTGAAATATCACTTTAATTATTAGCCAAGCTCAATTCTTTACACCTGACTTTTTAATATCAATGAAAATATAAAAGAAAATCTACCTGACACTAACAGTGGAAACATTCACAAATTTGGTAAAATAATTTCTCCACTCTAATAATTACCTTGAGTTCAGAAGGTGCAGTCTGTCCAGCAGCTTTCAGCGCGTCACTGCATTGTTTGTCTGCTTTCTAAAAACAGAAATACGGCGAATTAAATAGTGTTTATCCTTCAATTTCAAATATTGTTTCCTGGTGAGATCATAGTAAAAAATAGTGTGACATTTGAAAATTGACAATTTTTCAATTTTTTTACACTTCAGGTGATAAATGTGGCTGACATTTGTTTTGACAGCTGAAAATTTACACACTTCAAGTTCAAAGCTTAACCTAGGCTTGTATCAGTTTGAAAAGTTCTGTTAGGTGATGGTTTGTGGCTTACAACCATTTACAGTTGACTACTTGGAAATGTCAACCACGTGTTTTCACGTGGAGTTTTAACCACGATCCATCACCCATTAATAAAAATTTTAATTCTCTATCGTTTCATTGAAATTTTCGCTGTTTTTTTTACACATACCTGGTAGGCCACAATTGTTCTCTAAAAATTGTGACTGACGTAAGCCACATGACAATGTAAGCCACAAAAAATCACCTGATTTAGAGTGAAATTTAGGGATATCTAGAAGAGATATTGTAACCGTTTTTTCTGCACTTTGAAATTCGATCTTTTCCCCTTTTGAGGAATATATAAACTTTTAGTGTCAGCCACATTATATCACCTAAAAACCTTTGGTTAAAGATATCATATACAAAATGTCACAAAAACAGGGGGTATTTTTGACCATGTTTGTGAACTTACAGTGTTGCAACTAGGTTTTGTGAATATGGACGGAAACCTTAGGATTAGATGGTCATTTGAACCAAAAACCCTCTTACTGGCAAGACGGAAATGATATATTTGTATCTCAACTGGACGGATATCTACGGACGGAAAAGTTCCAACACTGAAAATCTTTTTCTTAATTGTCCAACACTGAACACTGAATTTAGCTTCTTTAGATATATCAATATTTGATTTTGGGGTTAGGATTTTGTCAGGAATTGATAATACACTAAGTCATCTTTGCCAAACTCAGATAAAATGCATTTCAACCTGAAGTCGTCCAACTTGTTCACCATAAGCACCAGCAGCAGCATTGACCTGTGATTGATGGTACTCTGAAGCAGCAATGAAATACCCTTGTTTACATTGTAAATGAGTCAACCATTCTTTGTCCCAAAGGCCTTTCACTTCATAATTGGTGACAGAGCGGTAAGCTTCTTGGTAAAAATCAGCTGCTTGAGCAGCAACTTTTGCAATGATAGCATCTTTCATCTTATCTGAAAAGAAAAATCTTGTGCTTAATGACGGCTCAATGTTATTGCTCATAAAAAAAAAGAAGTTATCTAAAATTATCCACAGAGTTGCCAAATAGAACTCGCATAACCTGGATAAACAAAACAATCTTACAATTTGGTAGCAGTTCCAACAGCAAAACAAATTCTAACATTACTTAATTTTTCAGAAAACACAGAGTAGAGCACTCTCGAAGTAAACACTTCACTTTCTACATAAGAATTATAGACAGTGGTACACAACACAACTAGGAAGAAAATTTACCTGCTGTAGCCTTCATGTAGAAACAATCCTGTGCTTGTGCCAACATGATAGAATTCAATGCAGTGAGACAGCTCACCGACAAATCTGGTGTTGGAAGAGTCTGCAATACTGGATAAACATTATCTTTGAGAAAGGTAAATATTCCTGCGGCACGTTGGAAATATTTGGCAGCAGTCTTTAATCCATCATCATTTGTTTGGTTTTGTGTTGAACCAAGTTGTGATAAAAGACCACCAACATTGAAAAGTGTGCAGAATCTTTCATAAGCACCACTACTCAATTCTGAAATATGAAGAGGTGGTATCCATTATATACTTTTTCTGAATTTGTTTACTACATGTTTTGATTGGTTAACAAAGGTTATGAGATATTTGAAGACTGCCCCTGGAGATAAAACCCAATTGACTGATAGCAGGTTATTGTACAAAGCTGAGTAGCTTTGGATTATCATCTTCCGAGATTATAGACCTTTGTTCAAAGATTTGCCCAAGCAGAGTTGACTGTATCTGAGTTTGAATATTTAGTTGTAAAGGTTAGTAAAGGCTATTATGGTACTTACGACTTTTTGTAGATCCAAAGATGGAACCTTTGTCAAAAGCATCATACCATGTGAAGGAAACACGATTCTAGAAGTGAATCAATGCAGTGAATTTCTAAATAAGTTAAGTTTCATTTTGCAGTATAAAACTTCCGACTTCACAGAACAGTTATTAACTTACAGAGAAAATTACAGTCATATTTTTTAAACACTTTCAGTGATCATACCTGGTCTTCAGTTATGGGAAGTTTGGCTTCCATTGTAACAAGCTGGTCATAATACCTGAAGAATAGGAGATTTATATTGCATTCATGCAGAGGTAATTTCAAGGCAAACTCGCATGATTTAGTTGGAAAAAGTGCAAATTGGTTTTTAGTTTAGTTCATCTTTCAAGTAAGATATTTGGATGGTGTAGTTTTTTTTATGTAGAACAATTAACATTTGATTGTATTATATTTTCTACTAGTTTGAGTTCAATTTGAAACTAACCTTTGTAATGTTTCCAACGAGGTTTCATGTTTATCCAAGCTTTTGACGACAGCATTTGAACGAAGCTGGTTCAATTCTGCTAAACTATCTTTGTTTTCATTTAAAATTTCTCCAGAAAAAGTATTCTTGATGTAACTGGATAAAGGTTTGACAAAGTCAACTGCTGTAGTCTTTTTCAAAGGGATTTGAAGGAATGTACTCATGATTAATAATTGTATGGTTTTTCTATTGAAAGAAAAAATCAATTTATCATTTTGGAGAGGGTTGCCATAATTATGGCGAGAGGGCTAAGTTTCTGCCTCGTTTTAAAGGGGAACAAAACATTTTTTGAGGTTATGATTTTTTGTCTCCAAGTACTACACAATATAGTATAACTTCGAAAAAATATCGCTTCCACTCTCAATCCCCTATTTTCCTATTTTGTATAAAACCCTCTCTAAACAGTGTATAATTTGTTTAAAATGAATTTCCACTTTACACATGTTTGTGACATCATATCATTCATATTTTTTATAAATTTTGTGTATGTTCATTGACTTTAAAGCTTAATATTTCGTGAACAAGAAAAGGAATATAGTAAAATTCAGGAAGGACTAAATTTGGGGTTTTCAATTTATTCCAATAAAAAGTTCAATTTTTTCAATCGACTCTAAAATCATTTTCACTCACTTGTTTTCGAAAGTTCAAACATAGTTTTAAATCCACTCAAAAATGGCTTTTTAATGAATTTTGTCTCTTTTGGTTAAACCCCTTGTGGATAAAAAGTTTTTTAAAAAGGCTTCACCAAAAAAGTTAAAGGTTCTCTGTCAACTAAAAGCAAGAGTTGTTCCAATTACTTTCTGAACACTTTTACGCATTGCTTTAAAAAGATTAGATTTTCTGTAAACATTAAGAGAGCTATATCTTTTGATAGAGAAGTTTTTAGAGAAAAACTATGTGAATGATTTAGGTATTTTCTAAAAAATGTTTTGTTACTCTTTAAGGCCACAATATAATTATCTAAATTTGGGGGTGTGACAGTATTAAGCTATCTAATTTAGTATATAAGTGTGTATTTTCTGAAAAATAAAAATAATGTTGGATACTCTATATCCTGCATTTGGATGATAATATGGTGGGCAAAAAATGAGGCAGAAACTTAGTAATCTTGTTTCAAGATTGTCACCTCACCTCACCATTATTTGCAAAAACAAGATAACAAGTTAATATTTTTTCTCTTAACATGCTCAAGGGGATAACGAAAGTGATCGATATAGGCAAAAACCCAATGACAAAAAGATATGGTCTCACTAGTGCCATCACACAAAATCGTCCACAACAGACGTCAACAAGAAAATCGAATAGGGCCTGGGGTCATAAAAACCAGTAAAACAACAGTTTTGAAGATGAACAACAAAGGACACAGGTTAAATACATAAAGACCCTATAAGTCAAATAAATCTTCTGGGAGATCCAAAATATCAAACAGAATTGTAAAAAATATGAGTCCCCTTAAAAGTTTAGCAAAAAGTTGGGCATACCAAACGGAAGGAGACATAAGTAACAGAGGGGACACCTAGATACACATAGCTATAATTTCCCTTAAGTCAAATGCTACACTATATTCCTTTGGAAAAATTCAGTATGACTAGGGTCAGTCAAATTCTCAAACATCATAACAGAAAGATAAAACTAGGTTCATCTGATAGCCCTAAGCACAAGAAAAAAAATTAGGGGTCAGTTTTGAAAAATGGTTCAGCATTTCAAAAGATACCGTCAATGGCCCTAACTTGGCACTATCTGACAAAACATAAGAATGCAAATAGGCCACCATTTCACCGAGTCTCCAAAGTCATTTACTTGACATACCGTAAATCATATAGCAAATAATGTGAATACGCTATTCTCACCAGGTAGGCTTTCACACCGCAAAAGGAACAAATCTTTGCGACGAGAAATACATAAATGTGAAACGACTGAACACAGATATAAAAAAAGACCGTTCTTCCATGGAAAATTGTGAGATCCCTTTGTCATCCACACTCAGTAACTTTTACATGTCAATCAATCGCACACACTGGAAAAAAGTCTCTAGAGAAAAACAACACAAAATAAAATACTTTAAAAATACATTTAGTTATGATTATGTGGGTGAATTGCGCCAAATCTGTACCGTGGTTTCCTAAACAAGGCAAACTGTATTCAAAGTACCATAGAAGTGGATGTGTTAGGTATTAGAGCTTAAAGTTTTTGTGGATTTGGTACTTTGGCAGAAAGTATCAGTCAGAGCTAAGTCACTTTTTGATATTTTATTTTGTGTTTGAAATATTAGAAATATTAGAAATATTATCATCTGCCTGTCTTCCTACAACTCAATTTAAAATTTGGCCTTCTAAAATTTTGTCAATTTTATGTTAATATGTTACTCTATAATGGAAGTATATGATATGAAAATTACAAGCCATTTTCTTGAACCAAACTTGAGTTATAACTGAAAATGTGTGACGGACAGGACACAATTTTGTTGTTTTCAAAGCAAAATTTAGTGTTCAAAGCTCCTTAGAGGAAGAATTAATCAAAATCTTTACAGTTTTCTCCACTATTTAGTCACATATTGATAGGAGAATACTCAAAATACAAAAATACATTCTCAGAACATACAGTTCTTGAATAAATAAGCATCTTGTGTCAAATTCACCTTTGAAAACAACAAAATTATGTCCCGTTCGTCACACATTTTCAGTTATAACTCAAATTTGGCTCAAGAAAACAGCCTGAAATTTTCAAATAATATATCCATTATAGAGCAGTATAGAGTAATACTTTTACATAAAATTGACCAAAATTTAGAAAGCCAAATTTAAAATTGAGTGGATAAAAGACAAGCATTATGCGTGACGGATGGGATGTCCTGTCTGTCACAGATTTTTGCTAATATTTCAAAGAGAAAACAAAGTATCAAAAAATGACTTAGTCCTGGGGGGGTCGGTACTAAAATCTCAAACATCATGACATTTAGTGACGTGGTGGTACTGCAAATAAGCTCAAAATAATTTTAGTACCATGTGTACTAAAATACCAAAAAGGGTGGTCCCTTAAAGAAATATTTGAGAAATCTTAGTATTTTGTTCTAAAATCAGCCAAAATGGAGCATTTTTTTAACAATTTTGGAAAAAATTTGGAAAAAATTTGATTTTTTTTTTCAGGAATTTTCGAAAAAATCTTCAGAAATCTTTCAGAATTTTTCCAATTTTTTAAATATTTTTAAAAAATATTTTTATGTACAGTTTAGCACAGTTTAGTAATAAAATTATATTATTTTGCAGATTGATGCGCTGAATTCTACTAGCTTTGTAACAATGACCCCATTTTGGTAAATTTAAACCCGTAAAAGGACAAAAAATGGGTGGTATCTACGTTAAATTGCTCAAAATAATTTTAGTACATGTGTACTAAAATAACATTTTCGAAAAATAGGTGGTGGTATGCAAGAAATTCTTGAAAATCCTTTTAGTACTCATGTATGTCTGACATTTTAGTACTGACCCCCCCCCTGTCCTGACTGATACCTTCTGTCGCAGTACCAAATCCACAAAAACTCACTCAAGTAGACACATCTACTTAAATGGCAATTTGAAGACAGTTTGTCTTGTTTTCAAAACCACGGTATAGATTTGGTGCAATTCACCCATGTATGGGATGGTGAAAGTTTGATTGATAAACTTGGTTGAAGTATTGAAACAAATTTGTTGTCAAAGCGATGATTTAAACAAAAAGTGAAAATACAGGCCAGATATCAACAATCACATGTTTTGACCAATTGTCCCAAGTTAGAGCAGTTGACAGTTATTAATATAACTTCATTCACAAAAGAAAAGTTTACGTAATGCAGCAGAGGAGCCTGAACCCCCATTTTTATTTCACCTCCCAGCACCTCCCCCTATATTGACTATTATATGTGTATCCCGCCTATTTAAAAAAAACCTGTGGTACTTACCAGCAGTCCACCAGTCATTCAAAAGGAAGTCCCTGACTGACTTTAAAGTGGACAAAAATGGTAAAAAAAGTCTGAAAAGACCAACCAACAATAAACAGTTGGGTGTTTTAAGATAAAAACGGCAATTATTGCTCTTTTCGGCAATTATTGCCAAAAACGGCAATTTTTTCAACGATGAATTGCTGAATCAGCAAAATGTGTTGCCCTTATAAGGGCAAAGATGTCAGAGGTGTTAGAAAGTTGTAAAATTGAATTGAGAAAAAGGTTTTTTGGATTTTTAAAAATGATTTTTTCAATTTTTCGTTGCTCAATAACATGAAAAGTTCTTTAGTTCTAAAATAGTATGTAAAAAGATCCTGCATCAATGCAGCCAGAAAGAGATAACAAAACCCCCGTAATTTGATGTTCTGTTTACCATCGACCGCCCGCATACTCTTGAGTCGCCGCTCAAAAAAGTTCATTATTTCTTAAAAACTCATTATTTTCTTCTTTTCCTGTGCCAAGCTATCCAAAACACTCAAAGTGAATAAAAAATAACATCTTGGCTGACAAAATGCGCGCCTCAAGTAAAAAACATGGTTCCAATCACGTCTGCGAATGGGGCAGGCATTTTTTCAAGCAGTGGGTGGCTACAAGGGTGTTTTAGAAATTTGCGTTTTAGACGCGTCTCGAACCAACGCGTTTGAATTTTCACGCATGCCATTTTGATTCCGAAAGCGAAAGCAGCTTGATTTCACAGTGGAATTCAACTTTGTTGGAGATGGGAAGCACCAGTTAGGAATAATGAAATTTTGTCGCATCAAATATTTTTTGCAGTCGACATCTGGAAAGGAGGGGAATGATACGCCCGGAGCTGCGCCAACTTAACTGGGAAAAGTTGGAGGCAGCAGATCTCAAACCTCAAATCTACGCCGGAGATATCCGACGGTATGCAGAACACCAGGGGATGTCAATCGAACGTTCAATTGCCAATCGAACCAATCGAATTAATCGAATTTACTCGAATCCAATCGAATGATTGATTTTCGATTAGCCAAATTGATCGAACGCCAATCGAATTCTAATCGAAACCGAAAAACATGTGAAATTCGATTGGTTTTGATTCAGTTTGATTGAGTTTGATGAGCTTCAATTAACGTTTGATCAACCTCAATTAACGTTCGATCAACTTCGATTAACGTTCGATCAACTTCAATTAATGGTCGATCAACTTCGATTAACGTTTGACCAACTTCGAGCGTAAAAGCCCTCTGGGGGGGCGTAAGGAGTTTGTGATTTCCGAAATACTGAACGTTTTTGCCAAATTTTTAAAAATTCCTGCCACTCCGATACCGATTTTTTGGGGTATTTTTTCTTGTTTCGACTAATGTTTCATTTTTGATTTTTCATGTATGTAATGAATTCCGAAAAAGGGGGATAAAAAACTTATAATACCAATATTTGAAAGCAAAAATTCATGGATTTCCGATACTGAAAAAATATCAGAATTCTGAAATACCAAAGAAATTTTGCCTGATTTCCAAAATTCCGAAGAAAACAAGGGTGAATTCTGCAATTCCGAAATACCGTTTGTATCCTATTTCAGCGCTAATTTTGAGCTTAAGATTTTATTTATATTTCTGGAGTGTCTTTAATTATTACTACTGAGATAGTTCTGTGGGGTTGGTTCCCACGTAATATGCGAGCCGCACTCGATCAATCTGGCGGTTATTGGATGACGGGGCTTATTGGGGAAGGCGCTTATTTCGAAACTTGAGATTAAGGTGCAGCTCTTATATTAAGGGAGGCGCTTAAAACAGGGCGACGGTATAGAGGAAATACGGAACCACAAAAATCGAAATTACAAAAAAAACGGAACAAAATCCGTCGAATGCCAATTGAACATAAATCGAATTGATCGAACATTAATCGAATAAGAAGGCAGCAATCACAAATATCTTCATTTCGCGTCCTCGTTGGGTCTAAAAAGTGAGTCGTTTGGTCGGTCGTAAAAATTTTCGGGTTTCCATTTTTCTATCCATTTTTGGAGTGTATTCTTGGAGGAAACTGCCAGCCAGCCAGCAGCCAAAACAACCGCGTGTAATGGGTGGTTTAAAATTATGACCTTTGAACACTGTGACCTCCGACCCCAAAATGGCGCATGTAATGATAAACAAAGTCAAAATGCTGTGAATGCGCTAGAAATTGCTTGCAAAAAATCAGCAATAATAAAATTTTTGAACGAAGGAAAGGTCATTGACAGAAAAAGTCCGACAATTTCACCGACTCACTGACTCAATTCTACTCAATTTTCGAGAGTCGGTCGGGCGACGCGAAACGAAAATATTTGTGATTGCCGCCTAATCAAATCAATCGAAAAGTATATGTAATCGAAGAAGCTAATCGAAACTAATCGAACGGTAATTGAATCCAATAATAAAAAAGATGTGAAATTCGATTGGCGTTCGATCAATTCGGCTAATCGAAAATCAATCATTCGATTGGTTTCGATTAAGTTCGATTGATTCGGTAATCGAATTTTTCGATTGACATCCCCTGGAGAACATCAAATTCCTCTCGCTAAACACCCAACTGATAAATCCAGACGTCTGCGCTCGATTCGATAGGATTGGTCATTAGAACGGCTCGATGACGGATCGATATGTGATCGATGGATTACTTAACGATCCGGATAGGAGATCGATAGAGGATAGAAGATTTTTTTAAGCTTATGATTAGTTATCAATCTATCATCGATCTATTATCTTATCGATCTTATCGACCCTATCGACTCATACAGTTACATCAATATGCCTTATTACCTGTCTTTAAAAATATAAATAAAAGTAATCACGGAAAAGGACGCAAAAAAAAGAAGACATAAGTGTGAGAACAGAGTAATCAAACTCGTTAGAAAAAGTACCATTAGAAGTAATAAAAAATCAACCTGAATAAATGCAATCGAAATTCCAGAGAACTTCATAATTCCCCAAACAACATTACATCACTATGTCAAACTCCCATCACATAAATTTTACAATTACGTCAGAGTAGACTACGCTCGCCACCGAAGAGGTTTATTTGGAAAGGGTAATTATATTTTATTGTTCGCTTCTTTTTTAAAGATTCGCCGGGTTGGAAAAGTATGAATTTCTTTGTACATGTTTTACCTACCCCAAATATTTAGGAGGCTGAGTTTTAATAAATGAATTGTCAAGTTGAAACGAACTATAAATGTATCAAGGTCTGTTTTATTTACCCCCTGGTGACTTAACAAAAGAGACTTAACTCAATGTTACAATCCAATTATTGAAAGTTTGTTTTGGCCTTTTTATAATGAGCGAGACATACGTTCTCTGATTACGCAATTTTCATATTGACATTTTCGAGGCATTTTGATGTAACTGTCATACTCGATTTAAGATCGATAACAAATCGATTAATGATCGATGACGAATCGATTAACGATCGATGACGAATCGGTATATTGGATTGAAATACTAGCTCGATAATGGATCAACGAAGGATCGATACTCAATGGCTGAATCTTCCATCGATCTCCTATCCGGATCGTTAAGTAATCCATCGATCACATATCGATCCGTCATCGTGCATCGAGCCGTTCCGATGATCGATCCTAGGAAAACGTAAGATACAAACCTCCAAAATATGATCCTATCTCTGCAGCCTAGACAAATGTTAAATTTTGTTTCCGCGCAAATTCGTCACATTTTGTCTCGATAGCCTCATACCTACGGAACTTATCCTTAGAGTCAGGCAATCGAGCAAGAACAATAGAAAAAATCTTTATTTGGCTCTGTAGAAAAATTGCAAAATAGAAACTCGCTTAAATTCACAATACTGATTCTTTACCCCAAAACGAAACTTTTCTATTTTGTAAATCTTTCTTACACTTCCCAATACGTAAAATATAGAGTACTTTCGTTTTCCCCCCAAACTTACGAGGGAAAAAAGTTAAGACCGCGTGTTGTCCTCGCGGACTTCCCCAGCGTAATTTATTTGTGTGATGTCATAATGTTATTGTTCTCTTTCTCAGATTATTACTGATAGCATTTCAATCGCTTACGGGATTGGACAATGGTTGACAATAGATCGTGACGTATAACAATCCAATGACGCGCGACAAATGAAAGTTCATTTTGGGTGGCTTGATAACACTCGTAATTTCTTTATTTTTCTAGTGTATTTATTTTGTTTTTTCGTTTTAGAAGAAGGACTATACGGTAGAAAATAAGGTGTTATACAATTATTTTTAAATTTGATATTTTAAATGCCTATTTTAAAGAAAATTTCGTAAGTGGGCGGAAAATAAAAACGCCTTTGTTTTGAACGCCCGACTGCCAAAATCTCGGGATTCTGGGACTTCTTTTGAGACGAGGGTTAGACATGAAAACAAAGAACTAAGTAGAATCGACTTTTTCAAACTTAAAATACAATGTAAAATATTTTTGTAATTAAAAATTATATTTAACAATTATATTGAAAAGTAATAATTCGTTATAAGGAAAGATAACTTGTGCGGAAAAGAAAGTCTTCATTTATTGACCCCCAGATTTTTCATCGCATAATTTCTACGGGAAATCGAAAGTAATTTCATTTGGCTTGTGATGTTTGAGAGCTTGGATGTTGGGAAGCTGCAAGGATAAAGGTAAACAAATTATAGTCTTTTTTCTGAAAGAAAATTTAACATTTGTCTAGGCTGCTCTGATATCCTGTCTTTCTCTTTTCTGACTGTCTGAGTTTCTGAGTTTCTGAGACTTGGTTTCAAGTTTTCATACCTGTCAATCATTTGTCCATCAATTTCGACCAGTCTAATTTTCGCACCCAGTAGTGGGATTCGAACCACCACCTAAGAAACGACCCTCGACATGGCCCGAGAATTCTCGGGCCAAAACTTTTATTGGAATTCGCGTAAAGCCCGAGTATGGCCCGAGAATTCGGGCCGTGTTCGGGCCACACGCGGGCCACGCACGGGCCACACTCGGGCCAATTTTTGAAAACATGATTTAAACAGGCTTGTAATTTCAGGGGGGTTTCAGGGGGTACCCGATTCCGCAATTCCGCCAATTTTTTCTCCAATTTTCGTCAAACCGTCTTAAATTGAACCAAAATTCCGTCACCGAAAATTCCTTTGAAATTCAATATTTTTGTCGAAAATTCCGCAAATTTTGAATATCTTTTACCAATTCCGAAATTCCGCAAATTTTTTTGCTAAATTCCGTCTCCGTCAGAGACCCCAATTTCCGTAATTCTAAATTTTCGCCAAATTCCGCCACTCCGTCCGAAAAAAGGGCCGATTCTGCTCCTCCGCCAACCATGAACCCCCCCCCATTTCAGGACTGAATTTTTTTAACATTTTCTTTGAGAAAAACTTGGTTTCTCTTGATTATATTAAATATATGAATGTTGTAAATTCATATAAATATTAAATGTCTTATTTGGTATGAAAACATAGTTATAAATATACTTAGGGTGGAAATATTTGCTAGTAAACTGGTCCTGGTTTTAAACTGAAGCGTGTCCACGGGAAGCTCGTAAAGTTTTTTTGAGCGATATTAAACAAAACAGACAAATCTTATTTTGTACTATTTTGTTTGACTGGACATGCTGAATCAATTTAACATTTAACATGGCCCGAACATGGCCCGAATGACTCGGGTCATGTTCGGGCCAAAAGAATTGATAGGGTCTCTCGGCCCGAACACGGCCCGAAGAGGCCCGAGAATTCTCGGGCCATGTCGAGGGTCGTCCTAAGAAAGACCTTCAGATTTGGAAACCAGTCCTCTATCCCTCTTGAGCCATCGCCGCACCGAGCGCGGGCGTCTGGATAAATACAACAATTCAGAATGAAATGAGACCACAAATCATAGAAGAAGAAGTGCTTAAACTCTTTATTTTTGAATACATCCCACTTTGTTTGGTCATAGTTAAGACAATTTTGCAAGATTACTTACTTGTGTTACTTGTTACTTGTTACTTGTGTGGTTGTTCGAGCATCCTGCTTCAGGTAAGGTTCTTGGTGAACCACGCCTCTGTGTGATCAATCTGTCGAGAGAAAAAGAATCTCAGCAGATATTTTTCATGTCAATTATTGAATTGGAATTAGCTCTCCTGCACCCAGTATATCCATGGATCTGGGGTTCATCTGGGATAGACTTAAGGTGTGTGTCCAGGGCTCTTTTGAATTTATCGATAGAAATGTTTTTAAGGTTTCTGATGCTCTTTGGCATAGCATTAAAAAGTTTTGCACCTTGCACTGCAAGTGTGCTGTCTCTAAATTTTGATGTTTGGTTCTTTGGAATTGATAGTGTACACATCCGGCCCAGCCGGGGGTTTTCAGTGGTTTTGATACCATTTACAGTAGGTACAATCTTTTCCATCACCTTCCAGACGTACATTATTCTGTAGCGTTCTCTTCGCCTTTGAAGTGAGTAAATTTTTGTCTGTTTTAGACACTCCCAATAATTCTTTGGGGTGCCATTTATCTTTCGTAAGAAGGATTTTTGAATATCTTCAAGTCTCTGAATGAGACCAACTGCATTTGGGCTCCACAGAACGGAGCAATATTCTAATATTGGTATCACCAATGATTTATATAGTACGGTCATACAATTTAAAGATCGTGAAGAAAAAGTTCTCAGGATCCAAGATGTTAAGTTTTTAGCCTTTTCGATTACTGCAGTAATTTGCTTCTGAAATGTGCAATTACTGTCCATAAGGATTCCAAGGTCTTTCACAACATCTTTGTTTTCAATCTCAACACCAGACGGTGATGTATAGCTTGTTTGAGTCTTGATCTCATGGTTCTTTCCATAGCGCAAGAGTTCAAATTTTATATCATTCAGCTTCATGTTGTTGTCATCCGTCCATTTATATATTCTATCAAGATCTTTTTGAAGTAGGACAGCATCTTCTAGAGTTTTGACTTCCTTTGTGGCGCGAGTGTCATCAGCGAAGGATTTGAGAAAGCTGTGCACCACTTCCTTGTCAATATCCCCAATCAATATGAGGAAAATCAAAGGTCCCAAAACACTACCTTGAGGGACTCCTGAAATGACCTGTTGTGATTCAGAAGTGACACCATTCACTAGCACTGATTGTTTTCTCTCTGTTAGGAAGGACTTTAGCCACTGTAATAATTTTCCATCTATTCCTAGTTTCTTTATTTTTCGTAGGACAATTGAATGGTCTACTTTGTCAAAAGCCTTTGAAAAATCTAGGTACACAACATCCGCATTAGCACCTTCGTCCAATATATTTAGTATCAGGTCATATTGTTCCAAAAGCTGACTCAAACATGAACGCCCGCTTCTGAATCCATGTTGATTGGGATTGAACAGATTATTTTCATCCATGTGCTTAACAATATGTGCTCTGAGTACTTTTTCAAATATCTTGATGACATGGGATGTTAGGGCTACTGGTCTATAATTTGATGCCAGTGATCTGCTACCTCCTTTGTGGATTGGTGTGATTGTGCATCTTTTAAGTTCGTCTGGGACAATCCCTTTGTCCAAACTTTGTCTCCAGAGGATACAAAGAGGAATAGAAAGTTCTTCTTTGCATTGTTTGAGAAAGGTTGCAGGGAAACCATCGGGACCTGGTGCTGCAGTTTGGGACAGATCGTTGATTGCTTTTATTAAATCATCTTCTGTAACTTGTAGATCTGAAAATGATATCTACGTTGACTTCATCATTTTCACTCTGTATTATATCGAATGGTTTTGGTGCACTGAAGACGGAAACATATTGTCTTGACAGAATTTCAGCCATTTCTTTGCTTCGTTGCGTCAATTCACCATTTGTGTTCAGCAGAGGGCCAATTTTCGTTTTTATCTTTGCTTTCTTTCTCGCATAAGCAAAGAAATATTTTGAGTTTTTCTTTATGGAATTGATTGCTATATTTCAACATAACACTTGGAATCCCTAAACGATTTTTGTAAGTCCTTTTCAATTGTCAAAAGTTCCTTTGTTATTTAGTCTTCTTGATTGGGACGTGCATTTTAAAAATTGCTTTGTAATTTTTCTTCTTCTTTTCGTAAGAGATCGGCGATATCTTTCAACTTTTGATTTCTTCCTGGTATCTTTGGTTGTTCTGATTGGTATTCGTCCTCTGCATACGTCCAAACATATTTGATTGATACTTTCAAGAATTTCTTGTGGATCATCACTGTTAAGTTTTACATCCCAGTCAATTTGATTCAAATCTTCCTTTAACTTATTCCAATCAATTTCATCTGAGAAGAAATTCAAAGCGTTGAATTTGGAACGTGGTTCTGGTTTATCATCATTACTAGAAAAATTTTGCTTAGCACTTTGTTTCGTTTTGATATTTCTTGAAATAAATGCTGATGTACAGCTGAGTTCAACTCCGCTAGATTATCGAAAAAAAGTTGATCGTAATACAAACTCTGTATCTGCTTGATGAGTACCTAATCCTCTGGTTACAGATTGCATTATTTCTTACAAGTCGAACCGACTGAGTGCTTTAAAAAATTGACTGCTTTCAGTTTCATGAAAACAATGATGTAATGAAAATCGGTTCCGTCGAGAAATCATATTTCTATTTTCAGGATGCTTCAAATACATGCAAACAGGTTTTGAAGAATGTTTCAAAGATGTGATCAAAATGGTGTGCGAGCTGCATCTACTTCACTCAACTGTTTTTTTGGGAATTATTTTCAAAGTTTTCCAGTTTTCATTCAACGTTTTTCAACCTACCTCAACCTCACCTTAACCTGTGAAATGTCAACTCAACCAATACACGAGCCCAGATACTTGCAATCATAGACAAAACTTGTTGGCAAATCAATCAAAAAAGGAAATTCAAATCAGGTTATTTGATTATTGTGAAGTGAATTTATGAGTGCGCGCGAACCCAAGCAGTTTTGCTATATTGAAAATTTGCTATATAAATCACATCTTAAAACCGATGATTTTGTCAAAATGACCTTGAATGGTTTGGTTTGAAGCCACGAAAATTTTCTCGGTTTGGTAGCCACAAGTGTTTCAACAACCGGTATTCCAACAGTGAAGGCTTGCTTCTTCATAAAGACGAAAGACATGTATCTATTTTTCGGATCCGGTATGCGGGAATAGTGTCAGGACCTGCAGGCGACCTGGTAGATAGGGTTGGGTATGGGTGTGGTTTGGGTGTGGTTACGTATCACGTGCGTTTGGTTTGGGAACGCGAAACACAAACGCAAACTACCCATGTCTAAACTTTTCAATATATCTCCAGAACTAACAGATTTTTTGAAATTCTGTAAAAAGGTCTAAGTTCCTGAATAGTTTTACTATGTTCTATGAAAAAATCATAAGCATCAGTCAAATACTCGTTCATCTATTTAAGATGAAGACAAAAATTTGCGAAGAAAAATAAACCTTAGAGCACAAAAAATGCTTTTTTAAACACTTTTTTCCACCGAAAAACAAATAACTTTTACAGACTTACCTTCCCCAAACATTGAAGAAGCCTATACTAATTAAAGTAAATGAGATAAGATAAGATAAAACCTTAAAATCAACCAGAATTTACAACCTTTCGTCCAAAGCAAAAGACGTGGTTTTCTCGCCGCCATTTTGTTTTGGAATGAGAATTCTAGAGAATTCCATTCGTTTCCAGCTCCCGCGGTCTTTTTTCATCCAATCAGATCGCGCGATTTCACTTACGCTTTCTCTAGTCCAATAGACCCCTTTCATGTGATGTCCATATGTTTTGGATTACCTTGTTTAGCCTAAATAAAATATATTACAAATTTGGATGATAGAGGCAATATGCCTCCAACTTTGCCTCCGAATTCTGTCTCTTTTATTCCAGATTTTGTTAAAAAAGACCATACAGAAAAGAAGACTAAGCGAGAAAATCAAAACAAGCTGAAAAATTATGAAAGGGGTCTATAAGACTGCGGGATTTGAGTCATGTGACATCTCTATTAAAAAACCCGCGCGAAATACAGGGGGTCACAAATAGAAATATAGGGGGTCACACTACGGGCTACAGGAACTGAAAGCAAGCAATTAAGGCCAATATTTTTGGTTTTTCTGAAGGACAAAAGGTATAGGAAGCTTTACTGAAAGAGGGATAAGGCTGGGACAATCTATTTAAAAGATATGGCCATAAAAAAGGCACTTTTTTGGGTGATAATTAAGATTTTACTTAGAAACTTTAATTCTCTTACCCCCGTCTCGGGCCCCCCTGATATGAGCAAGGGAACCATGATGGCCACCCCTACTGAAAATTTCAGATCAAACAAAAAGAATTAATTCCTGTAATCGCAAGAAAATTGGAAAAGTGGTTTTTGACTGTTTCTGATCCTAAAGTGCTATTTTTTGGTAAAAGCTATGCAATTTATGTTTGGATTTCTAGAAAGCTTACCCATTCATTGTTAATATATCTTTTATTTGAAAGTAATCTCTTCATGGAATAAAAAGATATAGTCAAATCTTGTAGGGTCATTTTTCAAATTTTTTTTGCCAAATTCGATTTTCGCATTTCGCCATTTTACCCTACGCAAACGCACGTGGTATGCTATCAGATTGGCTAGGAATTGGGTTATTATCAGTTAGGGTTAGGGTTGGAGCTCGAAACAAGCACTCTTTTGTGATTTTCTCTTAATACAGTCTGGTCTGCAGTTTGTACAATATAAATAGCCGTCAGAAGCGCATTCTTGGCATGAATCCGTGGCGCAGTGGATAAGGCACAACAAGTGTTACGCGTAAGCCAAATCGCGTATTACGAACAACCTCTAAATTGCTGAGTACAGGAGAAAAAAAATCGAAATTCAAAATGGCGGCCAAGCCCACGATGATAACTATCAAAAATCTTCGTTTTTCATTCAGCTATTGCAGCTCAATAAATCAATGAAATAATATGAAATAAAAAGTAAACAAACCTTGAACCTTTCATGAATCCAAATAAGTAAAAGTATTCATCTAAAGTGAAGATTACATTTCAAATTAAAACGATTTCCAAACCAACCTAAAGTCAGTGTCTGCCAACTAAAAACTTCTCTGCGGGGTCACTGACAAGGAGTTACGACTTCAGACTTTAGATTCCAATTCTTGTATATGCTGCAACTACACTGCCAAAAGATCTGTATTACAAAGACTTCAAATTGGGTCCATAAGTTAAGAAAATGAGATTATCTTATAGCACGGGGGTTCTGTTTTTAAAAACAAGCCTCAAAATAAAATTGTTAATGAGCTTGTTACTTAAAATATCACTTACTTACATAATTCAGTTATGATATAACACCCCTTTCCTAAATAAATGGCCTATTAAAGTCTTTTATGTTTGCCGCAAGAAGGAAGAAAAATTTAATTTGAGCCCCACGTTTTTTTCTCTCGTTTTCCAGCCATTTCCCGCGTGTTAGTGTAGACACAACTTTAATCCGGGGAAATGAAGCGTTTTCATTGGTCTAAAATCACGGATTGTCACGTGACCAGAATTTTTACCCAGGGAAATGTCGTGGCCGCAATGTTTTGCTTTGGTGAGATTGACCATTTTGTTGTTTAGATTTGAGCGGGCGAAATTTCTGTACAAACCAAAATATGGCTTCGTTGGAATACCGGTTGAAACACTTGTGAAGGCAATGGGTTTCAAAACATCGGAACTTTGCATTTAGTGGGTTCGAATCCCACCGGTGGCGATCTGTCGGTAAGTCATTCAGTAAGTTAGAAAACATAGAAAATAACTCACAAAGATCCAGAAAGTCAGAAAAACTACAAACAAGAGACTGGAAAGTACGAAATAAGTCCAAATCTGTCTTTCGTCTTTGTGAAGAAGCCACGACCTATTCCAACGAAGCCATATTTTGGTTTGTACAGAAATTTTGCCCGCTCAAATCTAAACAACAAAATGGTTAATTTGACTAAAGCAAAACATTGCGGCCACGGCATTTCCCTGGATAAAAATTTTGGTCACGTGACACGACCCTCGATATGGCCCAAGAATTCTCGGGCCTCTTCAGGCCATGTTTGGGCCGAGAGACCCTATCAATTCTTTTGGCCCGAACTTGACCCGAATCATTCAGGCCACGTTCGGGCTACGACTTAAGACGTAAACTGTTCAACCTATACCTTTGTGCCTGTGTCAGAAGATTCCATTGATTAATCCAGCTTGTCCAGTCATAATGAAATTAAAACGTGAAAATGACGTTGAAAATGTGTGAAAATGTTAATTTTAATTTATTTCGTCGCGTTTCATCCAGTTCATCTTGCGAAATAAACTTAACAAACTCCTCGTGGACCACTCTTCAAAGTTTAAAACCAGGACCAGTTTAATAGCAAATATTTAAGTGAAATCAAGTTTTTCTAGAGAAAATATTGAAAAAATGCAGTCCTGAAATTACATGCGGGTTTAAATCATGATTTCAAAAGTGTGTGGCCCGCGTGAACTTGGGCCATGCTCGGGCCATCCTCGGGCTTTATGCGCATTCCAATAAAAGTTTTGGCCTGAGAATTCTCGGGCCATGTCGAGGGTCGTCACGTGACCATCCGTGATTTTTTAGACCAATGAAAACGCTTTATTTCCCCGGATTAAAGTTGTGTCTACACTAACACACAGGAAATGGCTAGAAATTTTTAGTTGGCAGACACTGACTTTAGCTTGGTTTAGAAATCGTTTTATTTTGAAATGTAATCTTTACTTACTTATACTTTACTTTTTGATACTTTTTGAAGGCTTCTTTGTTCGTCTCAACAATCATCCAATTTGAGAAATCCAAAGATGGACCATGACTTTGATGCTATTTGAATTAGCTCTCCTAAGAGGAAAGTAATTCTGCAGCAGTGGCTCGTCCGGTAGTGAGAAAATGGTCTAATTATGTTTAAAATTAGTTTTGGAGCAGTTTTTGAGGTTACGAATGGATTGTGGGAGGGCATTAAATAGTCTGGGACCTTCTTCTGACAGGGAGTCTCTCCATATGTTTTTTTGCCTTATGTTCACCTCTTTTAGATAACATTTTCTACCCAGTCTCTGGTCATCGTAACTGAAGATGCCACCTTTGTTTTCAGCATAGTTAAAATTTGGTACAAGCTGTTCTAGGATGCTCCAGGTGTAGATAATCCTGTATCTTTCTCCGCGTCGCTCCAGGCTGTATAGTTTAAGTTCTTTGAGCTTCTCCCAATAGTTGAGATGTTGAAGTGAAGGGATTCCATTCAGGTAAGATTTTTGAAGTGATTCCAGTTATTGGATCAGATATCTTTTTGAAGGTGACCATAGCTGGGAGCAATAGTCAATGTGTGGTAGTACCAGTGACTTCCAAAGAGTTAGCATTACTTGACAATCTCTTGTTTTGAACTTTCGATGGATCCAAGCAATTATACTTTTGACTTTCTCGATCTGGTTTGTGATTGTGTTTGCTGTATGTCATGTTAACATCCAGAGTGACTCCTAAATCCTTCACGTCCATCTTGGTTTCGATAGGAGAGCCAGTGTATGAGAGGTAACTTGAGTGTTCTTTTAGTTCTTCATTTTTTCCATATTTAAGATGTTCAAACTTCAAGCCATTGAGCTGCATGTTGTTTAATGATGTCCATTGATACACCACATCAAGGTCGTTTTGTAGAAATTGAACATCAGTGTTATTAGAGATCTCCTTCATTAAACGTGTATCGTCGGCAAATGAAGATAGAAATGAATGTAGGATGTTAGTGTCAATATCTTGGATCATTATCAGGAAGAGAAGTGGACCAAGAACTGATCCTTGGGGGACGCCAGAAATGACTTTTGCTTTTTTGGAGAGGATGTAGTCAACAGATACTTGTTGGGTCCTACCGGTAAGGAAGGATCTGATCCATTGCAGTAATTTGCCAGTTATACCATTTCTCTCGATTTTATGGAATAAGATTGTATGATCTACACGGTCAAATGCCTTGCTGAAGTCAAGGTAAATAACGTCAACGTTACGTCCTTTTTCAATGTGATGGATGAGTCGTTCTGTGTGCGAAAGAAGTTGGTTACGACATGATCTTCCAGACCTGAATCCATGTCGATTATTGTTTTAAAGAGGTCGTTTTCTTCTAGATGATTTCGTAGCCGTTTTCTGACAATCTTCTCGAAGATCTTAGTTACATGCGAAGTTAATGCTACAGGTCGATAGTTTTCAGGTAGGCCTTGGTTGCCTTTTTTAAAGATGGGTGTGATGAAACTGGTTTTCAAAAGTTGAGGTGTGTAGCCTTTGTCTAGTATATTTCTCCAGATTAGAGAGAGAGGGGCTGCAATCTGTGACTTGACTTGTTTTAAGAAAATTGCAGGGAAGGCGTCTGGTCCTGCTGCTGCATTAGAGGATAAAGTGTCGATCTCCTCTATAATATTTTGTTCTGGGAAGTCGATATCACTTAGATTTGATTGATTTTCGGTGATTTCTGGCAAGTTATAGTTGGGTAGTGGTTCCATAAAAACAGAGGTATATTGATCTTGTAGAATGTTTGCCATTTTTTGACTGTCATTTGTCAGTTGATTGGTTTTTGGATCCTTCAATGGTCCAACCTGCGGTTTGTGTTTTGAAAAGCGTTTCACGTACGAATAAAAATATTTTGGATTGGATTTTATTTTCGAAGTAGCATTTGTTTCTTGCTTTCTTTAGATGAATACTTTTATTTATTTGGATTCATGAAAGGTTCAAGGTTTGTTTACTTTTTATTTCAAATTATTTCATTGATTTATTGAGCTGCAATAGCTGATTGAAAAACAAAGATTTTTGATAGTTATCAGCGTGGGCTTGGCCGCCATTTTGAATTTCGATTTTTTTTCTCCTGTACTCGGAAATTTAGAGGTTGTTCGCAAAACGCAATTTGGCTTACGCGTAACACTTGTGGCTAGGACTGCGAAAAATGCCGTTTTAAAATGGTGTACCATAGCAGTGAACAGCAAAAAAATTACCAGAAACCGAAACACGGACTTAGAATCTGAAATTGATCAAATTGCTACGCATCTAAGCAATCTTAAGCAGTGTTTCTTCGGTTTTTTTAAATGTTTATTTTGCTGTTCCTGTTAAATGGAAAAAAATTAGTTTGAACGGTGACAGAAAGGATCTTCATCATCCCTTGACTTTTAGCAGCAAGTATCAAGTACCGTGAGTGGTCCTAAATCCGACAGCCCTGCCTAAATTCGATGGGGTCTTTTAAAGATACAAACTAAAATAAAAACAAACCTTTTGCTGTGACGCATCGATGATACTGAATTGTCAACTAAACTGAGAGATTTGATACACTGAACCGAATTGAACCAAATAACAATATAATTGCTTCTTATACAAAACATAATTTTTTATTACAAAATTGTTAACGTTTTAAACACGAGCAGCAGATTCAGAATAATAGAGGTGACTATTTTTACAACTCACACTTTTTGATCACATTAATTGACATCATGACATTATATAGTCATCTTGTTACATGTTTTGTTTCGTGAGTTCTTGCAATAATAGTAGTTTATTGTTCAACTTGGAGAGGGAATTAATTTGTAAACATAGAATTTTTTTTATAACAGTTATTTGGGGGATCGGATTTAGGCTGGTCTGTCGGATTTAGGACCAGTCACGGTATCAAATAAGGTCAATCAGTGAGAGGTTTTTGCAAGTTGCGCGGGCGGGAGGAGTGCTCTTTTAGTGAACGAAACTTACCTTTAAAATTATTTTAATTTTTTATATTTGAGTATTAAAAAGGCATGCATTCAAATAATAAAGGTTTCAAATTTCTCTTTTTTTTTGATGGAGTGCAAGGCTGAAAACCATAATATGGTTCATCCTATAAAAGGAAGTTCATTCTATGGTGGCCTATCTTGAAGTGAAGGTGGTTAAACAAAATGTTTTTGGCATATTGATGTAACTGTCCGGCTTTCCCATCCAGTAGAGTGCGGTACCCAGTTAGCGTGATCACCCAGTTGGTAGAAATTTTGACTTTTGGTACTAATTGAACAAAATCTTTAGCGTTTCAGAGAAAAGAGGTTCGGAGCCTTAAAGGGGCATCTTTTAGGGAGTGTAGCGTCTCCAGAACACGTGCGTTTGGTTTGGGAACGCAAAACGCAATCAAGGATTATACCCTAGATAAGAGATATACTTCTATTTAAGAGAAGGTCTCTTAAGTGGGAAATTTCTTTCTCTTAACTAGGAGACTTTTCTTTCTTCGTTAATTTTTGGCCTTCCCTTCATTTTGCCCAAGTTTTGAACTTCATAGATCAACTCAGGCGGCAAAAAAAAAAATGTTGCGTTCGGGTCGTCCGACCGACTGTTTATTTACAAGAAAACCTGATTTGGAAAGTCGGTAAAATCGTCGGGTTTTTTCGAGCGCTGTTCGCAGGTTCGGATCTTTCCCATAATGGCGGGCACGGGTGAACGGAGCATGTCTTTGAATCAAATTTTTTGTTTAGTTAACCCACATTGAGTTCTGTTCAAGTTTTTTCATGTACCCTTATTGAAATTTTCATGTCAAAATTTAGCAATGCGGTAGGGCCAATACCCTGGGGGCCAAAAATAAGGGCCGCTTTAAAGGTTAACACATGTACACGCACATTTAGTTTGGCATATAAAGATGTCGGCATAAGATTCTGTTGATTGCCGACTTGATTCATCAGGATTTACTAGATCTTAAAAATCCGACAAAATTTACTACCGACCAACCGACCGACTGGATTTGAAGATGTTTTAGGACCCGAATGGAACATATTTTTGATTGCCGCCTCAGCACTTTTTTCTCCCTTCTACAGCCTTCTAGCAAAATTTAAGTTCAAAAGTTATCTTTTTTTCACCTGCGAGGTTTTTGTCGCATTTGAATTCTCTGACTTCTGTCATTCCTAACTTTGTTGGTTGACAATCTACGTAATTCTCGCATTACGACCCTGCTGAGACGTACCGGACAGTCCGGTGTGTTACATTCATTCTTACATTACATTCTGTCTGTCATTCCTAACTTTGTTGGTTGACAATCTACGTAATTCTCGCATTACGAACCTGCTGAGACGTACCGGACAGTCCGGTGTGTTACCCCGAAAACATTTTGTTTGATGTTAATTTTTCAAACTGGACTGGACACCGGACAATGCACACGACAGCGTACTTTGCTTGTCCGGTGTTTGTAAAGTCCGGTGCGTTGACAGGGTTGTCTCGCTTTAAATTTCCGCTTTCTCAGGAGAATTGAAGATGAGAAATAGTCTACACCTTAGCTTAGGATCACGAATTGAAACAAGTGAAAGAGGTGTTAATCAAGGGTGAGATTTTGGGCCATGGTGGCCCAAAAAGAAGGTTCGTGTGAAATGGGGCAATCTTATTGGTGGAATAACTAATAATCATCTTACAAAAAGTGATTGAAACTTATGGGTCAAAATGTACCCGGGGGGGGGGGTACTTAGGCAAATGGAGGGTACGGTATGTGCCACCCTTAAGGGTACCTTTTTTGGACTTCCAAAGTCCCGCTAAGGGTCGGAAAAATCAGAAAATCAAATTTCAGTCCCACTAAGGGTCGGAAAAATAGGAAAATTTCAACTTTTTACCCCCTGAAAGATCGAAATTTGGTCAAAATTGGTCAAATTTGTCCCGCTAAGGGACGCAAAATTCGCAAAATTTTCCTTTGTTTTCTCCTTTTTAGTCCCGGTAAGGGTCCAAAGTTCGAAAGTCGGGCGGCACCCCCCGTCAGCTCGCAACCCTAGTACCCCCCCCCGGGAAATGTACAAATGTACCTTTAGTTCTTTTATCAATACAATACTTTAGGATGATATAATATTCAGATATGATTGAAAACTTTTCTTAACATTTTCAAAACCTAACCCCTTGCTGAAGGTTTTGCATGAACATGTCCCTATTTCTAAGAAGCAGGATACTTTGCTTCTGCCAAATGCCAATCCATCATTTCAATTTAAACTTCAGGTATTGTTTAATTTTCGATTTGCTATCATTTTAGGGATAAATAAAATGTCCTTCCTCCGTTTGAGGAGTTTACAACAACTTAGATGTAGATTATCATCTAGCTTTGCTGCTGAACAAAAAGCAATCGAAGATCATGCGAAGGAAACTGCCGTGCAATGGAAGTGGATAAGTGCATTAGTTGGCCTGCCAGTATGTGGATACTTGTTCTTTAAACATATTATATTTACTGAGCATGAGGGTGAGCATGGAGAACATATAGATTATGAACACATACGTATCCGAAAAACACAATTTCCATGGGGTGAAGAATCTTTGTTTCATTCTAAACATAACTACAGCCCGAATCAAGAAGCAGAAGAAGAAGCTGTTGCCAAAGAGCCAATAATCACTAGATGGATTCGCCAGATCCATGAGCACACTAAGGAGAGAGATGATCGTATTTTGAAGCAATTCCTAACTGATTGCAATCAAAAAATGATGGAGCATATCGAACGCAAAAAGCTTGTCAACTATCCACCAAATCTTCCAACATACACTCGCATGTTTGGCAGAAAGAAAATCGATCTTAGTGATCCATTATCTCAATTACCAAACACTTTTGATGACTAGAATATGATTTGTGAACATTTTATGCTATCTAGAATATTTTGAATACCATCACCACCAATTTTACTTTGTACAAATTCAATGTTTAGAAATTTATTTCTTAAAACCATGATGTACATTGTGCTATTTTAAATCGTTCCTTTTTGGGTATAAGTAAGTTATGACTACTCCCTTAGACGAGACAAATTCTATTTGATTTCTCACTTTTTTGTTTTCTTCGAATCTCATACCTACTTAAATTGTTATACAATACTTTAGAAGTTTAAATCTTATTCCATTAATGTAGATGATAGAAATCTTACAGAGCTGACATCCTTGTCTTTCCCTTATGTTATGACTCAGTTTTTAAAACTTTTTTTAAGTAAGATATTTAGACTCCATTGTCTTTTTTAAAGCCTATACGCTGGGAATAGACTAGTTTCAAAAATTGCTCTGTATTTTCTACTCAACATTTATTAATACAAAATATAATTTAACTTTTAGAAATAGAACAAAAAATGTCAAGTGGTGATGAGGTTGAAGCATTTGAAATCACAGACCAGGATCTGGAAAGTGAACTAAACCCAGGATTCCATAGAAAACAAACTAAAGAACAAGCTATTTACGGTGTGTGGGCCAACTCTGATGATGAGGAGGAAGGCAACTACCAGAAAAAAACACGAAAGAAATTCGGCTTACAAGCTGATGTTCCAATGGGGTTTGTAAGTGGTGGTAAATTTCATGATGAAGATGAAGAAAAAGAACAAGGTACTGTTTCGGAATGAAAAATCTTTTTTCTTCTATTAACAGAGCTATTAGCCCTTTCATATCGATGCAATCATAAGGTAAGGTATAAGGTATCCTATACATGATAAATGAATGCCACACATTCCATTCTCTGTAGGCAATTTTAGGCAATTTTGTTTTACAATTGAAATGGATGTTTTCAAAATAGCAATTGTTTAATAATCGAAGCTCTTCTCCTTTTGGATTGATTGAAACTTTTTTTTTCTTTCTTGAATCTTTTTCAGAAGCAGAGGTTAAAGCAGAAGATATGGGGTTTCCTGCTTTAAAGAAAGAACCAGTAAAAGAACAGTCTCAACAAGAAAAGACGAAAAATAAGTCTTACACTTTCAATGGTAACGATTATCAAGATTCTTTCTAATTGTTTTAACAAATCCTACAACTATAACCCATAATGATTGTAAAGAATATTTTACAACATATAGTTTTATCAAGTCTTGACTCTTTAATTCTTCATTAAAGTTTGTGTATGCATCTCTTTTTCTAGATCCATCGTTGAGGAAAGCTTCAAAGTAAGTTTTTAGTTTTTGAGCATTTCATCATTTTGACTAATTATTACATTGCATTCTTTCTAAAGATTTTGTAAACTTAACAACTGCCTTTACTGTGTTTATGTAAGAAATTGTGTTATGATATACAATGGCTGTCTGAGTTTAATTTGAAAATGAAAATTGCATTTAATATCTCTGCTCGTTTTCCCAGAAATTAAAGAGAGGTATGTTTTTTGAATGAATTCAGACAGAAAGACTGACTGTGTTGGCATTTACAAAAAAATACTACCATATCTTTGCTCTCAAGCTCTATTTATTCTATTATTACTGTTTTTTTTTACTTTTCAGAAATTTTGGAGCATGGGAAAAATACTCAAATGGCTTTGCCAGCAAGATGATGAAGAAGGTGACATTGTTTATCTTCTCACTTGAATTCACCATTAAGTGTAAAGATTTGATAGTATCCTATGATCTTGGATTTGATGAAATCTAGACAAGGGGGAGGAGGTTGCCAGTTAAGCTTTTTTCACATGCACGTAAAAATTTTACTTTAGACATTACGGAAAATCGTTTGTAAGGCTGTCTTTTGGGAATTTCCCCGACATTATGTAGAGATTTTCTTGATTAAGAGGGTCTTACGTGACTTCCCTCCTCTTCTCTCACACAGTAATGTTAAGCAAACTCTACATGAGGCCTTAAAACACTACATAAGCTTAAGGAAATTCCCCACTCTTCAAGGTCTTAGGTAAATTTTTAGGTGCATGTGAAAAAAGCTTTAAGGAGGAGTCTTCCTACCTACGTAAGGCCCCCCCGGCCGGGTTTTTCATAAAATTATATAATTATGTACAAAATTTTTTTTAAAATCATTTCTTAAGGGGGTCTGAATTTTCAAATGTATTTCCTAATGGGGGGGAAACTATGCAGTATAATCTCTTGTTCATTAGCTCGCCAACTTTGGAAATGATCCATTCTAATGAATTCCATTGATTTCTTTTCATAGATGGGTTATAAAGAAGGAAAAGGTCTTGGAAAAACTGAAGACGTAAGAATGTTTATCTTGCTTTTTGTTTAACTTGTTTATCAATTATTCAAATATTTCTTTGTCATCTTATTCAAATTTCATTAAAGCTTTTCAGTGCCAATGTCAAAATCAATTTGCATTATAAGAGTATACTCTAGTTTGCTTACATGCAAAAACCATGTCAGCACTGTAATTAAGACTTTTTTCCTTGAATGATTTTCACATGTATAAAGAACGAGTACACTCTCAAAGTAAGTTACTTGGTATTGAGATAAGAAGTATCTTTTATACCTTGTGTCTTTTACCTTTGGACTTACTAATTGTTTAATTTCAGGGTATTGTTGAACCTGTGCAAGCACACAAGCGAGGCGGCAGAGGTGCTATTGGCCATTATGGAGCTGAAAGACCCAAAAATAAATTTTCATCAGAGGTTTGGAATAACACATTTCTTTAGTTGTTACTATTTCAACTCACTAAAACGAATTTGATTTTGATCGAATCGATGCAAGTAGATTAACTAAGGGAAAATATTTTGTACTGGCTTCAAATTATTTCAATCAATTACTTAGATTAGCGCTATCCAATTCGATTGAGAATTCGATCGACAGTGGAATTCTTTGGTTGACATCCCCTTGTTCAGTTCAGATATTATAGAAATATTTTGCTCAATTGGAAATGATGGTCTCAGCTTCTCTAGTTAGCTTCTCTTTTTTGACAAACTTTGGAATGACAACAAAAACAAAACTTGTATTTTTAGCCTGTGTATGATACAGACGAGGAAGAACAAAACGAAATCAAAAAAGAAATTGAACAACTTCATCAATGGAAAAAGACTGGACAGGTACATTCTGATTGGCTACCCTTTTTCTTCTAAGTATTCTGAGGAAAACTTGCAAAATCTTCGTCCTCAACTAATTTGACGTTACTTTATTGCTTAAATTCTTCACCAAAGCACTCTAGCACCTTTTATTTTCGAAATAATTTCTTCATTCGTCACCAGTCTCCTAAAAAGGATTGATGGATGTGTTTGTTGTTGTTACAACTTGCCTAGATGTCGCAAGGAGCAAACGAACTTTAGAGAATCGACTGCAAAAAAGAAATGAAACTTTTCCTATAACTATTGTAAGGAAAATTTAAAAACTAGGACGGGGCCTCGAGGGTGACATTTCTCATTTTAATTTCTATTGATTCTTCAGGAAAAGAAGACACCAAAGTATGTTTACAAAACAGCAGAAGAGGTCAAGAAAAGTGGAAAGACTAAATCTTTGGCTCCTCTTCTCTCACACAGTAATGTTAAGGTAATCTAGTCTATCAATATCAATATCAATTTTTGGAGATTTCTGGTAATAAACTGCTTTCAAAGTGCTCTATTTTCAATAAAACATTTTTTCAAATGTAGCAATTTCTATTGATTTAATACACTTTACATCTGTTTACACCTCTGTATTTGCTTCATGCCAACAGTCAGGCCTACTAGTCTTAGGCAGGCGCCGCGGCAGCGGTAGGGCCGGTCAGGGATTTTTTTCAGAGTAAAGAATTTTTTTTGAAGTAAAAAATTAATTTTTCAAATGTTTTGAAAAGTCAGTTAGAAAAAAAAAAATTGAACTATGACGAACACAAAGAAACATTAGACTCACTATCCCTGATTGATATTGCCAATGAGTTTGTTAGAGTTCAACCTGAGCGACTAAATATTTTCGGCAAATTTACAGAAAGCGATTTGTAAACTTCTTTTTATTTCAGATATTTCATCCATCTTGACTAATCATTGTGGTGCCTCCTTAGACACTATATTATGGGGCCCGACTTGAAATGTCGAGCCGCGGCGCCTGTTAGGTCGTAGCCCCTCCGGATTGATCTTAAAGTCACATTGGGTTTTTAAGTATTGATCATTTTGACCAACCATCCATCAACATAAGACCAATGATATTTCTTTTGTGTAATTAGGTGGTGGACATGACAGGAAAAGAGACAAAAGTTTTGCAAGGATATAGTTCACTGTCTCATCAACATGCAAAACCTGATACTGAGGATGATGTTAAACCAGCCGGTATGGATTGGAAAAATATGTATTTTTGAGTTTTCCAAAAAAAAATTAAACCTTTACATTTTCATAATATAAAATAATGTTTCGAATTTTTATACAATTTTAAGGTTTAATTTTTTTCACTCGGAATGGTCTTTCCACCAATTATTTCCTTTTCCCTCCAAGAACAAGGTTTTTTTTCGGAAAGAACTTTAGAATCCTATTCTCACTGATTCTCATCCCTTTCCTTCTCTTTAATCATAATCATTCTTTTTACTTTAGAGGAAGAAAAAGATTTCGATGTTCCAGAACTCATCTACAACTTGAATTTGTTGGTGGATTTGACAGAATCTGATATCCTACAAACGGACAGACAGTAAGTTCCTTGAATCATATCTCCTGGCAGGGATAGTCTTGACCCAACCTAATAAAATTGTCTTGACCCACCCTAATAATTTACATGAAATGTGAAATTAATCTCTTTTTTTTAACATTCCATCCACATTTAATACCTGTGATGTAAAATCCGGCTGCCGTTAATATACAATTCAAGAAAAGAGTTTCGAATTTGGTCTACTGAGACCAAAGCAAAGTCTGATCATATTTACACAAAAACTGCCGATATTTCAACAATTTATCATGTCTTAAGACTTCAAATAGTCAAATTAAAAGTCCTTTTATGTATTTTTACACTTTGTCTAATAAAAGTAACTTTGAAACTAGACTGAAACTTTTCTAGTCTCGGGAAGTCATCAAACGTCCAAAATTTTTTTAAGCCATCTGGTATATTTTTCATCAGAAATATTCTTAAAACTTCCCCTAAATTACAAGATATGCCAAAATCAAAAGCGCAATTTCGAGAAATGTGCCATAACTAAGGGTATCAACGTACTAGTTCAGTCTTCAAAAGGAGTGTTGGTAGTCATGGGATCATCCCCCCCCCAGGAAGATGGGGGGGGGGGAATCAGATTTTGGTGCCAGGGGGGGAGTGAAAATTTCAAGCTTGATGGGGGGAGAAAGGCGAATAGGGGGTATATTCAGTCCTCTACCTAGTGGAGGGAGTAATAGGATAAATACAGACCTGCCTGGTGTTTGGGCATTCAGGCTTATGAGCCTGTCTTTCTTGGGATTTTGAGAGTCTTTTTTTTGCTATAGTAGCTTGCGAATTGAGGCGAGTCTGGATCATCACTTCGCAACCCTTATACAATACGGCTAGGGGGATTTCCCAATTAGGGGGGAGCACGAATTTTAAAGACAGGTGGGGGGGAAAGGCCAGATGGGGGATTTTAGCTCATATTAGGGGGGACCAAAAAGCTGGAGGACGCCATGGTAGTATCATATGTTCTTGCATTCTTAAAATTCATTTACTTTGATTCAAATTGGTAGATTGCGTTTTGAACGTGACAACATAGTGAATTATACACACGAAGTGGAACGATTGGAAAAGGTATGTCTCGAAGAAGAAAAAGATATTAACAATTTGGAACATGTTTTGACCATCATCGAAAGGTATGTATATCCCTCTGATTGATTTCCTAACAACAAATTCGATTGACTTCAAAATATGCTAATTTTGCCCTGATTGTCAATTATTTTGCATTTGATTGACAAAAATTTGGCAAATGTGGCAAGATTTTTGAAACAAAAATGCCAAATAAAAAAGATGTGCTTGGTGAATTTGGCATTCTTGGCAAATTTGGACCTTTTATCCATACAATACACTGTTCCCATGAGACCTGTGTTCTTTTCGCTTTTCGAACGCCAATTTTGCCACTTTTGGCAAAGATTTTGAAAAATAGAAGACATTCCAATGCTAAAGCAAAACAATGCCGATCGGCAATTTGATTGGTTAAAAAAATCGCCCGCGCGTGTAAGCACCTCTCGCTCCACAAACGCCGACAGAAAACTGCTGACGAAGCATCACAAAACGAAAATTAAAATGGTGTAGTTTTATTCTAAAAATCTGTACAGTAGTAAAATGATAATTAAAAACGTTAATGAGTTATAAAATGTACAAGGGTAATAAAATTGATATAAGCTAAAAAATGACTGAATGAAAAGAACAAAAGAGTGTCAATTGTCAGGGGCCTATCTAAACAATTGAAGTTCTTTTGAAGCTTTCAACCCGTCATTGGGTTATGTTTTTTCTTGTATTTTTTGAAATTGTCTGGTACTGTTGGAAAATGATGTAGCGGTGTAGGATTTTGCTGTGATCTTTTGACATTGAAATTGTGGATTTGGCAAAGTTGGTGAGTATGGCAAATTTTGAAGTCAATCGAATTGGCTGTAAGATTGTAATTGTACTTTTGACTGCTTTTGAGGAAGTTCCAATCTTTTTGTCCTTATAAATGGCCTAATTCCTAAGGTGGCGAACTTAGAGAATCGACTGTTATCTGAAATATTTTTTAATGATTGTCTTGCAATAATATTTTAATGTTGATATACAGTGTACAAGAAAAAACAAAATTTGAATTTTAGTACTTCAAGTTTCATCTTTATCGAATCGTCAGCTATCAAATGAAAAATGACAAATGCTATGATTTTATGTTGAAATATCTGGATTGATCGTAAAAAAATGTATAATTCTTGTACACTGTATGAAACTCTGGTCCTGATCATCGAGCACTCTTTGATGGAATCATCTATCACTTATTAAAGTTGATATATATTTCCCTCTATGTTCTGTCCTCTTGCTCCCTTGCTCCTTTCTAACACGAGAATTATTTGAGAAGATACAATTTTCAACCTTGTTAAGGTTTTCATATTTTCATGCTTCAACTTATATTTTGAATTGATGAGAAGGTCCACAACTTAATTGTTATATTTTTGTATTTATGTCAGGTGTAAACAAGGACTGCAACCGGATAAAGATGAACCACTTTCACTGGAAGGATTAATACAATGTTTCCAAACCTTACAAGATAGCTTTTACGAGGAGTTCAAGGTACATTTTTACTCGTGTAATCAACGATTTAAAGTCAACGATTTAAAGTAAACAATTTACCTATTCTCAACTTCAGTTTAACAGGAATCGGATAATTTCTTTCTGTAAAGGGCTACTGTACTTAGACTGCACAATATATTGGTGATCAACATTCGACAATATAGTTTTCGGACCTTAATGTACGGAGTAAACAACAAGTGCTCTATTATAAAAGGAATTTTCTTTCTGTAAGCAATCCCCCTATATTGTTAGAATATTGCAATCAAGCTGACAATATATTGCGGGCTCCTTTTCAATATATTGCCGACATTCAACAATATACTATCAATATATTGCTTGACAATATAATATTGTGTAGTGTATGTAGCCCATAAGTCTGTTTGTTTGTGTCAAATCTTCGTACAGCTTTGAAACTTCAAAACTTGAAAAATACCAAGGGGAGTTTTTCACGTTGGTTCAATTTAGATTTCTTACACCTTTACTAGAAAAACAAACTATTTAGGCTACGTTATATTTTCCTGCTTACCAGCGTAAAACTCCTAATAGTAAGAATTTGAGACACAAGATTAACAATTCTTCAAGCATGCAAAGTGCGAAGTGCACTGTTTGCCTAAAAAAAATCTCTAGAACCACTCAAATTTTTCATTTTTGTCCAAAATGTGAGGGACGATCCCATGCAAAGTGCCTCGGCGTTGAACCAAAATTTGTAAAAAACATCTGGCTCTGTAAACTCTGCAGGCAAGACGCTTTACCTAATTTTGAAACTGAGGATAAACTACCTATTGGTAAAGACATAAGTCATCTAAAATCCTATTTTAAACATCTCAACTCAAAATCTAATCATTTTTCTAACTTTGATTCTCAAGTCGACGATCAAGAAGACGATATAACTTATGATGATCATGTATCTCACTTTAATTGCAAATATTATAGTACTCAAGAATTTTCTTCTCTGCCTCTTAAGAAAAAATTTTTCTGCTTTCCATCTAAATATCTGTTCTTTGGAAAAACACCATGACAATCTTACAACTTTACTTTCTGATCTTAATCATAATTTCAGTATTCTCGGTATCACTGAGACAAGGCTCCATTCTAAGATTGAAGATACCGAACTTTCCATCAGCGGCTTCAATACTTTTGATACTCCAGCAGTCTCCACTGCTGGGGGTACTGCCATTTTTATTTCTAAATCTCTTAAAGGCAAACCTCGTGAGGATCTTCAAAATTTTATTAATTCTAACAGCGGCAATCTTGAATCCACCTTTGCTGAGATTGTTTTGAAGAATCGAAAAAACTTCATCGTTGGTTGTATCTACAAACATCCTCTTCTCGATGTTGATCTTTTTAATAAAAATTTTTTATCTCCTTTGTTGAAGAAAGCCTGCCAAGAAAATAAAAATCTTATCTTATTAGGTGATTTCAACATCGATCTTTTAACTTGTGACACTGACCTTTCTCACTCTGCGTTTCTCGACAATCTCGGTGCCTACCAAATCCTACCAACAATCACCTTGCCAACAAGAATTACTGACACTTCGAGCACTCTCATTGATAATATCTTTACCTCTCCTGTCAACTGTACTTCAGTCTCTGGAAATCTTACTGTTGCTATTTCCGATCATCTTCCTCAGTTTTTGGTTCTAAACACAGACTGCGGTCCCGAATTTAAGCCTGAACTTCCTTTTCGTCGAGAATGGTCTAACTTTGATGAAGCCAGCTTCAAGGAAGAATTTGACAGTTTTGATTGGGAAAATCTTCTTGAAATCGACAAGGGGAATGTAGACTCATCTTTTAACACTTTTCAAACTCATTTCTCTTCATTGTATGATAAGCATGTCCCTTTGAAACAACTTACTAGGCGTCAAGCTGATCTCCTGCTGAAACCTGGGTTACGAGTGGCATTCGTACCTCAATGAAAATCAGGGATAATCTCAAAAATGACTATCTGAGCGTTCCTGATTCTGCAAAGGATCTCAAATCTTTCCTTCGAGGTAGGTATAAATTTTATCGTAATCGAATAGTTTCACTCATTCGTGCAAGTAAAAAACTTCATTATTCTCGCTATTTTCAACAAAACTCTAATAACCTTCGTAAACTTTGGCAAGGTGTCCGGGAAGTCATATCTTCTTCGAATTCTAGGTCTAGTATTTCTCTCAACATCAATGACTCTCTTTCTTCATGCCCTCAAGAAGTCTCAGAAGGCTTCAATGATTTCTTCTCAACGATTGCTGGTAAGATACGATCAAAAAACCCTTTCACACGTCATCACTTTTCTGAATGGCTATCAAATGAACGTCGAAATCCTAATAACTTTCTCATCTCGCCAGTCTCCAAACTCGAACTCTCTAAAGTTTTAATGTCCTTGAGTGAGAACAAAGCTTCTGGTCCCAATAGCATCCCTTATCGTATTATTTCTTCTAACCTAAATAGTCTGTCTTCGATCTTCACTGACATCATCAATCTTTCTTTTTTTACTGGTGTTTTTCCAAGTCAACTCAAAGAAGCGAAAGTCATTCCGATCTTCAAAAACAAAGGATCTCCTTTTGATGCTGAAAATTACAGACCCATTTCACTTCTTTCAAACATCGACAAAATTTTTCAAAAACTTATGCACAAACGACTGATAAATTTTCTTGATCAGACAAATTCCATATATTCTTTACAATTCGGTTTTCGCTCTGGACATTCTACTGAGACAGCCCTTCTTTACTGTGTTAACCAAATCTCAAGTGCCTTGGATGAAGGTGATTTCGGTTGTTCCATCTTTATTGATCTGCAAAAAGCTTTTGACACTGTCGACCATTCCATCTTACTAGCTAAACTAGATTTCTATGGTATTCGGGGAAAATCTCTTGACTGGTTTCGTTCTTTTCTAACTGACAGATCACAGTTTGTTTCAGTTTCAGGTAAAAATTCTACATCTAGACGCATGCAACATGGTGTCCCCCAGGGTTCTGTTCTTGGCCCCCTTCTTTTCCTTCTTTATGTGAACGATCTTCATACTGCTCTTCGATATTCTCTTGTCAATCTGTTTGCTGATGATACTATGCTCTTTCTGAGAGATGAATCTTTAAAACCTATAGCTAAACGAGCAAATATCGACCTTAAGCTTCTCATGAACTGGCTGAAGGCGAACAAGATCTCATTAAACGTTGGTAAGACTGAACTTATGATCTTTCGTCCGATTCGAAAGAAGATCAACTATGACTTAAAAATCAAAGTCAATGGACGCAAACTCATACCAAGCAAAGTTGTCAAGTATTTGGGTGTATATCTGGATGAACATTTGAACTGGAAACACCATATAAACTTTGTTTGTAATAAATTAAAGAGAGCTAATGGAGCTCTCAGTAAACTTAGGCATTATGTCGACAAGAAAACATTAACATCATTATATTATTCTATTTCTCAATGTCATCTTTCTTACGCAGCCCAAATATGGGGTCAACGGCAGACAATCTATGCTCGCAGGGTCCACATTCTTCAAAAACGAGCTCTTCGGATTATGACTTTCTCTGCACATTCATCTCCTTTATTTTTAGATTTCAAGATTCTTCGCTTTTTCGATTTTGTCAAATATCTAAATATTATCTTTCTCTTCAAGCACTTAAAAAACAAACTTCCTACTCCTTTATTGCAAAGTCTCGAGTATAAGCGATTAAATGATACTGATCGTCATGAAGTTATCCGTTCTAAGTCCGGACTTTTAAAAATACCCGAAGTAAAAACAGTGACTTATGGCAATTACTCAGTTTTATACCAATCAATTCTTGCTTGGAATGAAATTCAACATTTCTTAACATTTGATGACAATTCCACACTTGCATTGGATCGTCTTAAGGACTTTCTTAAGTTATACTTTTTGTCTTCGTATACTTAGCTCTCGTTACAGTTTGTCTTCTTAGTTATTTGGTTATTTGAGTTGGTTATTTTATTTTTAAACTTTGTTTTTTTAAAGCATTTTTACGAAAAATTTCTTGTCAATTTCTACTTAAAATAATACTTTTAAAATTATTCAATCTTGTAACTATATCGTACGGCCACCTCCTTAGTTTAGCTTTTTTGTCTATGAGTGTGGTCGCTCGTCTCGCTTATTAGGACAAATAAATCATTTACTTACTTACTTACTTACTTACTTACTTGGAGACCTGGAGTTGTCTATTTTCAAGGGGGAGGGAGCAACCTACCAGGACACTATGGGTTTGATGCTGATGAAGCCTTTACTTTGTGATTTGAGTTAATAAAGATATACCCTCAATAAACCTTTTTCTTTTCTTATAGCTGTACGATTTGGACAAGCTTGTAGTTCCTCTTGGCTTTCCATTACTAACCAGACATTTCTCATCTTGGAATCCTTTCAAAGATCCGACTCACGGTATTGACGTGGTCAAACTATGGAAAGAAGTACTTCAAGATAATCACCAGACTCAATATACCCAAAGTAACAACGAACAGCGGAGGTATTTCTTTGCTTTTATCTTTGTGACTTAACATAAATAACATTTAACGAAACGGTTGGCCTTTTCAGAAAAAAACGTCCATAGGGGGAGAAAAATATATATCTGATGTGTATCGAAAAATGTATTACTATCCTTGATGAATTTTCAGTTGACTCTCTCTGTAATTCGATCTTCAAGGGACTAGAAATTTTCATCCAAATATAGAAAGATTCGAATAATAGAATTTCGCCGGTCCAGGGCACGAAAAAAATTACCGCCTCAAGTTTACTGGGCTTGCTAAGAAATTGCCCGAGTTATTTTTCATTCGCTCAGTCTTTAAAAAAACAAAGTAAAACCCTGTATATAACCTCCGTCCCCGTAAACGGATGTTTTTTCCCAATAGCCCAGTCGCAGTGCAACGTAGCTAAGCTTAACGGCCCTTTAGTTTTCTTGGCTGGAGAAATGCAAGAATTTGCCGAATAGACTAGTCCTAACACTACCATATGGATAACGGTTTTTACAATCACTTTATTTGCATTGTATTTATAGTGGCAAGAAAAGGTTTTCATTTAAGTTTTAATTATCCAGATAATAGTGGACGGAATAAAGTTGTCGGGACTGATTGTCAGCATCGCAACTTTTCTTTTGTTTTGATTTACCAAAGGTGGTTGCACCCACTAACTTTTCCATTGGTCATTATAAAGTAATATTTAGTGTTTAACCCTTAAGAATGCTGGCAAAAACTTACGAAAATATATCCCATTATATATATAATCGCACGATGAGTTATTTTTTCTTATTTGGCGCACCTTCAAAGAGAGCAATTAATCGTTAATTGCATCCTGTAGAGAACAATTAATCGTTAATCACACTCTTAATGAAGCGCCAATGTTTACAAAATTGATTTTAATGTTTTTTCTTATATTTTTTTTTCATCGAACGTTTTAATTGCATTCGAAATTCATTTTGTGAGAAAAAAAATCTATAAACAACAGTTAAAGAAAAACATAGAAATAAAAGAAAAATTTAAAACTTTTAGTGTAATTTCTGTAATTTACTTTCCTAACTAGGAAAAAGTAGTGAAACCCATTGTGCGATTAGCTCGTAATCACATAATAACTCGTACAATTTGAAAATTCCACTCGTGATTTTTTTGTTTCGAATTTTCCTCGTCCTTTCGGACTCGGAAAATTAATAACAAAAAAATCACTCGTGCAATTATTCTCGAATTGCACTCGTTATCATGTGATTACATATACCAATTAATGATGCTCAAAATAGTCACCTTTTTACAAATATCAATCAATTTATTTTTCTATCTTCTTTTCGTCAGTCTGTCCCTAGCACATATCATTTTGCTTTAAAAAAAATCTTTCCATGGTCGGTCTGCTACGGTTAGTTGATTTTTGGGTCTCGCTAGTACCAACTTACTCGTACTAAACCCCTGCCCTGTCTGTGCATGTACAAGCAACTTTTCCGTCTGAAGACATAATTTTTTTACAGTTGAGACTTTTAACTTAGGTTTCCGTCGTAATTGTAAGCCTTGAAAGAACAAAATTTCTTTCACTTTTCACTATGGTTTTGATTTACCAAAGGTGGTTGCAACACTTATCCACCAACTTTTTCACTGGCCTTTATTATAATGTAATAATTAGTGTACACTTTTACCAAACAGATAAGTGTTAATCTCTTAAAAATACTACAAAAAAACTTACGAAAATGTATAATACAATCAACGATGCTCAAAATAGTCACCTTTTTACAAATATCAATCAATTTATTTTTCTTTCTTCTTTCTTCTTTTCCAAGACAACTTCAAAATACAATCCCTCCATCCTTGCAATGGTAGCACATTTCGTCAGTCTGTCCCTAGCACATATCATTTTGCTTTTTTGAAAAATCTTTCCATGGTCGGTCTGCTACGGTTAGATGATTTTTGGGTCTCGATAGTACCAACTTTCTTGTACTAAACCATCGGAACACAGGTGCGTAGGAGTGCTCTTTTGAAACGAAAGATGGAATCATCAAGGTGGATAAAGTAACGTCCCTTAGTGGAAGAAGTTTGCATGTGTAAAATGGAACATCGCTCCACCGTAGAGGCAGCAAAAGACTTGCGAGAAAATGTCTAATGGTGCCTGACCGTAACAAACTTGATGGTTCTTTCCGTGCGAAAAAGAACTCGGTGCAGGCTATACCAAACCGTACTTTGCGGTCCTTTTCGTGCGAAGAAGTGTTTTACAGGCTGTAACAAACTGTACTTGGTTCTTTGCGTGTGAAGAAGAGTTTGGTACAGGCTATAAACAACGGTATTTCGCGCTTCTTTTCGTGTGAAAAAGAGTCTGATACAGACTAGTTTCATCGCGAAGGCGTAATCCGCCGTCTCTTTCTTTTACAACAGTATCTCTGCAGAAACCGTTTACACGTTTTACACGCTTCCTTGTTAATGATAACAAATGTGATGGGATTGCTAACACTTGTACAGTTCGATAACGCATAGCCTAGCATGACTGCTACTGCTCTAGAATTCGTTGTTTCCTTCGTGATGAAGATGGAAAGTTCAGCGAAAAAGACTGGCGACTTTGCTATGGCGTTCGCGACGAGGTAGACTGTACACATTTTATGAGTTTCCACATTGACGTATGGTATTGTGTCTGCCTCTCCACGGTTTTTCATTGCTTTTAAACGTTGATGTGAGCGGAATTGAAGCGTAGCAGCTACCACAAAACCAACGAATTCAAAAGGTGTTATAAGGCTTGTCACAAAGTGTAGATTGATTGCTACAGCTATACCCAAAGTGACAGACTGGAGTAGAGCCAGAATGGCCAGGTATAATATGTGTGATATCAGTTTTAACGTATCCAGTTTTTCAGTATACTCATCTAAATATTTCAGTTTGACATGATTGTTGTGAATAAGAATGAAAACAGAGTAGAATGAAAATAACGGGAAATAATTGATTGCGAAGAAGATGAGGATGTAGAAGGAGCAATCGTGCTCCGAATCACGTTCATGGTAGAAATACTGTAGTTTACAGGGCTGTGATATGATTGCTACCAACATATCAATAACGCACAACATCATGATCAAATTCATGGTCCTCTCTTTGTATTGTTTTGTTTTTATGATGGTCAAAATGACCACGGTGTTTGCCAAAAGAATCAAAGTTGTGATTGCAATTTCGAAAGCGATCAGTGAATAATGTTGGTAGTTGGTAAGTGTGTCCACTACTGGATCGAGACCAGGACATTTTGTTGTGTTGTAATGATGGTGCTCTTCTTCATGTGCTCTTGTCATGATATTGTCTTCTTTCTTTTTGTGAGCTGAAAAGAAAATTGAAACTTTCATCAGGCCTTTACTTTGTGGAACAGAATTATATTTAATTTTGATAGCGGTGATGCTTCACACCATTGACTTCCAAGCCCGAAGGGCTAGACTCGAGACTCCTGGATGGGAAACGACACTAAGTAATAAGGGGCTTCACTTTTTCTTGCCTGAGAAAGGTCAGAGATTCTACTCTAGCCCTTCGGGCTTTAAACTCGATGCTTCATACATCTTTAAATGTTCCTTGTTGTGTGTGTGTAGCATCTGGACATAAAGTTTGGATCAAACGTAACACCTATGTTGATCCTCCCAAATTCGACGTTCTACCATACGATAACTTATTTGAATGAAAATCGAAAATCGAGTTAGAGAGTGTCAGTAGCTACAACCATTTAGAAGCAGCTTCTTTAAGGTTCATTCGCTTTATATCTCGATACATTATTCTCTTAATTCTTATCTTTAAAAAGTCAATTCCTTTGAATGGAGTTCCTCTCTTCTTAAACCAAGATCTTAAGAAAGCAATATTACGAAATTCTGAGCAGCAGGTCAAATTTTTTTTCAGTTTCTCTTTCTTCCTAGCTATTTTTTTATCCACGCAGTTTTGTTTTGCCGTTGTCAAACCATTTCTTTTCCTTTTTATTTTCCTTCGATTTCTTTCATGAAAGATATCATAATTAACTGAAAATAAAGTGTTATTTTCTCCCTATATCCTTACAATTTTCTCTCGTCCTCTTTTCTCAGTCCGAAAAACTCCAGTCCATAAGTTTGTGGTTTTTATATAAATTCACTTCTCTTTCATTTACCCCCCATGTTCTTCAGAAGTTCTTGATTACCGCCTCTAGTTATCTTCCATTCACTAACCAATCACAAAAGAAAAATATAAAAATCACTCAAAAAGGTCTTGTCAATTAGAACTTCTTTACGAAAAAAATTCTATCACTTTCAATTGACCAATATTAACTTCAAACTTTTTGCTGAAGGAAAGTCTGCTTAAAATTAAATACTCTAATGAATTCATATAACCAATTTTGAATATGCATTTCCTAAAGGCACACCTAGGAAACACCCGTGATTTTCTTACGTGGATAGGGAAACGTATGGTGACAAAAAAAAACTAGATACGGCACTGAATAAGATATCAAAAGAACGGTCAAATGCATGCATCCAAAAGAAGATATCGAAGGGAAGGGTTGACCACAAGAAATGTCGAGAAAACTAATTTCACTTTCTTACCTACTTTCTTGTCCAATTTGAAGGGTATTTGTTTTATATCAGTCGTTTTTGAAATTCCAGATAAATCATACTAATAATCAAGTCTAGTCTAAATGATATATATTTCCGCCATTTTATCACCGAGACCAAAATTAGGAAAGACCCCATTTCACGAAAACATTTACTTTTTACTGTTTCATCTAGCTATTCTAATGCAAAAAAACAATATATGGAAAACATCAAACGCTGAAATGTCAAAAAAAGAATTAAGAAAGTCCGAGAAAATGGACAAAGGCTAGGGCAGGTCAACAATACTGATAAGTCTTTCAGCTCCATTTCGTTAGCTCTACACGTCGACCCGTAATAAGCTTGTGCCACAATTTACCAAGAGAGACTTAGAATATTTAAAAAAGATCTGTATTAATACGTCGAAGAAGAATTAAGTACAGTCAACACTCTAGTTCGAATCTCTATTGTTCGAATCTCTATTGTTCGAATATCTGTAAATTCGAACTGATGGATTGGCCCTCTCAGCTGACAAGTTTACATTAATCTCAGTAATTCGAATCTTTCTCTCGTTCGAATAAAACTTTTCGTCCCTTGAAGATCGAATTAGAAAGAGTTAACTGTGTAGGCTAACCCTTATTACGCCACTGCTCACTTTTGTTTTGACACTCATTAAGGCAGCGAATAGCGCTAAAAGATGCAAAATTTTTACTAGGGTGACAAAAAAACGTAGGGTGACAAAAAAAACTAGATACGGCACTGAATGAGATATCAAAAGAACGGTCAAATGCATGCATCCAAAAGAAGATATCGAAGGGAAGGGTTGACCACAAGAAATGTCGGGAAAACTAATTTCACTTTCTTACCCACTTTCTTGTCCAATTTGAAGGGTATTTGTTTTATATCAGTCGTTTTTGAAATTCCAGATAAATCATACTAATAATCAAGTCTAGTCTAAATGATATATATTTCCGCCATTTTATCACCCAGACCAAAATTAGGAAAGATCCCATTTCACGAAAACATTTACTTTTTACTGTTTCATCTAGCTATTCTAATGCAAAAAACAATATATGGAAAACGTCAAACGCTGAAATGTCAAAAACAGAATTAAGAAAGTCCGGGAAAATGGACAAAGGCTAGGGCAGGTCAACAATACTGATAAGTCTTTCAGCTCCATTTTGTTAGCTCTACACGTCGACCCGTAATAAGCTTGTGCCACAATTTACCAAGAGAGACTTAGAATATTTAAAAAAGATCTGTATTAATACGTCGAAGAAGAATTAAGTACAGTCAACACTCTAGTTCGAATCTCTATTGTTCGAATCTCTATTGTTCGAATATCTGTAAATTCGAACTGATGGATTGGTCCTCTCAGCTGACAAGTTTAAATTACTCTCAGTAATTCGAATCTTTCTCTCGTTCGAATAAAACTTTTCGTCCCTTGAAGAACGAATTAGAAAGAGTTAACTGTGTAGGCTAACTCTTATTACACCACTGCTCACTTTTGACACTCATTAAGGCAGCGAATAGCGCTAAAAGATGCAAAATTTTTACTTAGGCTAGACCAATTTGTTGTTCGGGTTACGGGCCCGACCGACCCTATTTTTGCTAAAATTGCATTGTACTTTACACACTAGTTATTTGTAAGAATCAAATTTGAATAAAGCTGAAAATTAATTCAAGAAATTGAAAAATTTAGAAAATCAAGCATTCCATACACTAAAATTTTATTATGATCTTCATCGAAGATAAAATAAACCAGCCGAGGCTGGAAGGTCAGCCAATACAGCTTAGCTAGATAGCTTTAATAAGTGGGTTAACAGATGTAAGAGATGTACTGAAGACTAAAAATGTTGAATACACGCTTTTTCTTTTATAAGAATAACTTCTATAAGAATATCAGGGTGAGATTTCGGGTTTAAAACAATAGGCCTATTGTTTAGAACAATAGAAAAATAAGAATAATGCTTACCCTCAACCAAAGTACACTATTCTTATAAAAAAAAAAGCGTGTAATGTACAAAATGTGAAACATTTGATAACTTGATTTAAAATTATTTAAAACAAGCCTGAGAGCTCCTCCAACCCCCCCCCCCCCCCCACACAAGAAGATCAAAGTATACTTCTCTTTAGCATTGTAGCACTGTTTCTACGACATCAAACAATTAAGCTATAGTTCATTACTATAAAATAAAAGAGAAACATAGTGTAATTAAACTTTTTGTTAATTTCATTCCAGTCAATTATGATACAATTTTTCTGTTGGATGTAGACAATATCCATATCTGACCAAAGTGTTATCTAGAAATAAATTAGAACATTGCCAAAACGTCAGAACCAAAATAAAGATATCCATCAAATATATAGAAACTGTACTTTTTGTTTTACTTGATAAAACTCCAATAACACTTTAAACTAACAAGCTACAAACTTTAAGTCACAAAGCGCAAACTCCAGAAAAACACAATTTGCATCAAAATCTTTGCAAAACGTAGTTCATATTTATAACATTTCAACAGGAACTGTATTTTGGTAGACTTGGTCAAATTACAGAAACCATTTGTCAGTTGTCTGCAAGGCCAATGAGGTACGTAAAAACTGACTGCTATTCAGTCAAAGCCATAATTTGGCAAGGTCAGAAAAACATAATTTACATCCAGTAGTCTTCGTAAATAAATTTTGTAGTTTAGTACCGTCAAGTTACACAGCATGCACACTACCATCTTGAAGACTTTGCTGGTCGCAAATGATAATCGAAAGCAAAACTTAAAATTCCTAACTATGCAGGGAAGCTCATTTTTCCCCCATTTTGCTTTAAACTCCCTTTTGATTGGTCTATGAATTTGGGCGATCGCTTTACCGCCTTGGCGGAATAAACACACGACCATAATAAATAAATTCAACAGTGCAGCGGAGTAGCAATTAATTTCAACTGGGAGTCCTCTCTTCTGTGCCAAGCACTGGCAGTGTTTTTGAAACTTTAAAACAATGTTAAATGAAGACCAGATGGATCTGTTTGTTATGACTGTGCAAGTTGTGACGAGAGTGTGCATGTTGTGTAACTTGACGGTATAATTCATTAAATTCTAGAATCCATTTTTCATAACTTTCTGCAGTCCGCTTTCTGCAAGTCTGATAAGAGATATGTATGACATGTATAAACTGTTATCGCCATTCATAGACCTTTTTTTAAAGAGGACGTCCTGTTGAATAATTATGTAGTCCAGCCATAAAAACAATGATAGAGCCATGCATAATTACTGTATCACGCATATTGTAATAATTATGCATGGTTTTATCATTGTTTTTCTGCTGGACTACATAATTATTCAACAGGGTGGCCTCTTTGAAAAAAGGTCTATTCCATTCCATCATTCAGTCAAAACGTGCGCCAAGGTTAGAAAAGGCTAGAAAAGCACAATCTGCGTCCGGAACTGCGTGAAAAATAGTTTGATCAATTTCAACAAGAACTGTATATATTAATATTAATATAATTGATCAAATTCCAAAGACCATTTGTCATAATTTTGCAAGTCCAATAATAGGAGATGTGATGTCATCATTTCATTTGGTTCCCGTCATCTGACCGACCCTGATTTACGGTCAGCAGGTAGAGTTGGAGAGTAGTCGGAAAGCTTTTCCGCTGCTTTGCTGGATTTCCACTGTCGACCTCTGCACGCTCTGTGTTTATATACAAGTTTTCAAATCGAAGTAGAGAGCCGCATGCTAATGGAGAGTAAACCGAAAACACCAGTTTATCCACGGTTTCTCAATTTTAAAATTCGGATCAGTCCACACGGATTCCCTTTCAACAAGATGTAGCTGCTTCTTAACAGAAAAATATTTTCGACCGACCGACCGACCGAACGACTCCCACTTTTTAAAGTAGAAATGACGGGAACCAAACAATTTTTTGCGATTCGCCTTATCACAAACACGTCCAAGTCCAAAAAAGCACGATTGCATCCGGTCTTTATCAAATTTATACAGTAGCTGTAATTTTGTAAACTTTATCAAATTCCAATAACATTATAACACCATCAATCCCCCTAGAGGCAAACAAGAAAAATATGTTTTTATTGCAAAAACTAATTAAAAAGCAGCAATAAAAAGTATCAGAAAATTCAACATAAACAAAAACTTGAGCAAACGGCTTTAACATTTAAACCTTCAAAAGATGCAGAAAAAGAATCCCCTTGATGAAAATCCTGTGTTTGATTTGCCGAGTTAAAAAAATAAATGACAGAAATTGAAGCTTGCAACAGATTTACACTGGAAATACTTTGGTACAACACTGTACTGACTTATCACATCTAATTGAGCCGCCATCTTGAAACACTACATTATGATCTGTAAAAACAACGCACGCTAAAAGTACCCAAAAAGTTAACCCGATCGGAAGAAAGTTTAGAAATCAAAGTGAGATCGGAAAATCGGATTTTTTTTTTGCCGTCTTATGGTGGAAAATTTTACCTATTTGAATGCTCAGCTTCGGCTGACCAAAAAGTGAACTTTTGATCCAGATAATTTTTGGAAAATATTTTCGATACCTAGCCGACCCTGATAAATAAAAAATTTCTTCTTATTTTTTCTAACGATCTGCCCGTAGAACAACAAATTAAATTGGTCTCGCCTTGGGTTCTGGTAATTCAAGCAGAGGTTTATAGAGTATCGAAAAATTGTTTAAAAGTCCCTTACTTTTTGGGGGTTTTGTAATACAAAGTAAAAAGATTTTGTGACACAATACGTAAAACTGGCACCTTTTACGCTGGCCCTCTATTTTACATCTATCCTTATCTGCCCATTGTCATTAGTCATTAATATAATACAATAATGACTGGTTAGTGAGGGCTATACTGAGAAATATTGCCCGAGGTCAAGTAACGACCGAGCTTGCGAGGTTCTTGCGTTGACCGAGGGCAATATTTTCAGAAAAGCCCGAAAAAAAACCGGTCATTATTGTATTTGTTAACCGTTTCCTTCAGCTTCGATTGATTTTTAGCGCTTTATCCAGGAAAAATGGCGAAAAAAAGCAAAAAAACAAAAAACAAGCGAAAATAGATCAAAATTGTTATAATTTCTGACGTCAGAAATAAAAAATGAGAGAAACGATGTCAACGCATTGTTCATTTTCCTTTGAAAAAGTGACGTCACAATGAATTTTCCTAACGACGGGCAACTCTGGACAGTGTAAGCCCGTCGTCATGCAGAAAGAACCAATTGCATTGCGAAAAAAGCCGTGTAGCCCGCTTTGAAAAAGTAACCGGTTAACAATCGCCAATAAGGCGATTAGGCCATAGGAATAAAAGCCACCGACACGGTCGACGATTGACTTGATAATTACTCAAATGCATCAATTTGATTTTGATTTTTTCATATGCTTCATTAATTTTTTTTTAGTATGGAACCTTACGAACGCTTACTTTGGGAAGTCTGGATGCCACACATACGAACTGCTGTTAAGTAAGAATGTTTCTACCCTCTTTACCAAGAGTATGTATACCTGGTTGTGTATTTTGCAGGAAAATTTTCCATTTCATATCCATACAGGGGGTAAACAAACATTTCCAGGGGGGTTATCAGATAAGAATTTCCAGGGGTATAAAGGTTATTCTAAAATTTCCAGGGGTTAAAGACCGATTTTAGTTCGTCCACCCTCACTTCTAAGGTATAAAAAGAATTTTCCAAGGTTTCTTTTGCAAATCTTAAAAACTTTCTAAAAACGTTTTAGGAATTAAAAAAAAGAGTTCCTCTCAAAATAGCCAAAACAATAAATTTGATATTTTCGAAACTTTTGAAAGGTATTTTCCTAATTTTCCCCATATCGATATCCCGTCAAAATTTGAACTATTTTAATCGTTCAGCTTATGGTTGCCGAAGACTTCTGATGCATTAATACCAGTGATGGAGGCCTGGACCCAACTATTACCTGATTGGATCAATTCAAATATACTGGACCAATTGATATTGCCGAAACTGCAGGTAAAAGTCTGATATATTTTAAAACATTTCTTACAAAATTAATTGAAGTCAAGATTAGAATTATTTGATACTCAAAGTTTAAACATCTTACGATCATGTTATCTTCAGTCAAAAATTCGAACTTTGAGTATCGAATAATTCTAATCTCGACTTCAATATATCTCCGGGTTGAGCACTTTCTTGCTGAAGAAGATATGAGCAACTTAAGAAGATGAAACATTTCTTACAAAATCGTGGGATGTCTAACATAGCAGTTCATATAGAATCGAATGCAACAAAAAACTATTTAGAGAATTAAGAAAAAAACGACTTTGTCCTTAATTATCTTGTTTTAAAAAAAAAAGGTAGAAAAGTTAACAGTACTCTAAAAGTAAAAAAAATTCTAGTAGTTGTCTCACTAATCCGAACTGGAAGGATTAATTTGATTTGTTCGAATTATAGAGTGATTCGAATTATGGAAAGTGTTTTACTGAGATTTTTCCATGAAGGGGGATGATAAGTAATTGGAATTATAGAAAGATTCGAATAATAGGAGTTCGAAGTAGCGAGAGTCGACTGTATATCCATAAGACTTGTGATTGACGATGGGCTTTTAGCCTGGATCAAGCTTCTACACTTATATCTATAGGCAGCAGTAGATGCATGGAATCCGTTGACAGACCCTACACCAGTCCATTCCTGGCTACATCCTTGGCTTCCTATCATGGGTGAGTGAAGTGTTTTTCTTTGCTGCAGTTTTTTTCTAGTATCAATGCTCTGAAGTTTAGATTACACCGTCTTTTTTACCAGCGGCACTTCTACTCAGATTCATTCATTAACGACAACGAACAAGATTAATTTGAACAGAGGAAATGGGTCATTCTATGTTATATCCAAACAGGGGGGTTGATGAACATTTCCAGGGTGTAATCGGATAAGAATTTCCAGGGGTATAAAGGAGTATTTCTTTTCATTTTCCAGGTGGTAAAACGTTATTTTAAAATTTCCAGGGGGTAAAAGACTGGTTTTAGTTAGTTCGTCCACCCTTACTTTTAAGGTATGAAAAAAATCTTTTCCAAGGGTTTTTTGCAAATTTTGACATTTTCCAGGTGATGTTTCACATAGACATTTATAAGAATGTTTCTTTGCCTTGAAAAGGTTCGCCCCATAGATTTATAATGCTCGAATAGCTAGATATCGTGCTTTCGCTGAACAGTGTGCCGAGGTTAGGTAGGAAATCCTACCTAAGTCACGTGACATTACAATAGAATTTCAGCGCTTGACCAATTAGAGGCTTCGCGGGTTTTCGAAAACAATAGCAGCAATATTTTTTGCGATATTCACTTTTTTTTGCTTAGAAGAGCTTAAAGCACGCCATTTATAAATCTATGGTTCGCCCCCGCCTATATGGAAATTTTATGGAACAGCCCACCAATGGCTAGGAATAGTGAATATATGCATGATTGAATCATTGATTGTGGATATTGGTGAAGCGAAGCTTTACTTTATTTAGAATTTGTTGATTCGGTTTCCTGACATTTCAACCCTTCTCTCCAATATCTTGACCTTCTTTTTTATTCTCCAGCAAATCGTTTGGAAGGTTTCTATCCACAAATACGACAGAAATTCGGAGCTGCTTTACTGAACTGGCATCCCTCAGATCCATCAGCCAAAGTCATTTTGGAGCCTTGGATTAAGGTGTTCTCAAAAGGAACAATGGAAGCCTTTTTATTACGGACCATATACCCGAAATTGGAACAGTGTGTCATTGAGTTTCAAATCAATCCTCATCAACAGGACCTTCGTAAGTTGTCACAATTACTTCGAGAATGATCTGCAAAATGGTCTCATATTTTGTGTTAGTTCATCCTCGCTTTTAATTGTCAATCGCAGGTACAAATCCCGGGGGGGGGGTACTTAGGCAAAAATATGTGCTGGTATGTGCGGATGATAAGGGTCGGTTTTTTCACCCTTCAAAGTCTCTTTTAGGGTCGGAAAAATCAGAATATTTTAAATTAGGCTCTCTAAAAGGTCGGAAAATTCACGATTTTAGGAAATTTTTTTGATTTTTTGATTTCAAGTGAAAAAATTGTAAAAAAGTAAGGAAGAGAAAATAAAAACATATTCTTGCTTATATCACATAATATAACAATAGGCGGACACTGTCCTGATATGAAATATGTGTCTGATATGAAACGGGAACACTTATGTAGAAATAAAACCTTTGAAAGGGCTCAATGTAGCCTTGCGAAATACAGCATCATTAATATCAGGCGTAGTCAGCGAAGGTAATGTCACAAGCTAGAACAAAATAAAAAAAAAAACAGCTGGCACAAATCTTTCCACCTTCTACATGCTGTATTCGGAAAACATTGATCGTTGGATTACATCATTTCTTCCCATAGAGCCGTTCAATTGGTTGATGGCATGGATTGGCGTAATCAGTTTTCACCATATGGTCAGTTTGTTAGAGAAACATTTCTTTCCAAAATGGCTGCAAGTTCTTCGACAATGGTTGACCAACACTCCTAATTATGATGAAGTCACCAAATGGTAAATATAGATTCTCTTCCGACATTGGGCTTTTCCAGAAAGAATTTTTACCCCCCATTGTTAATGATATTGATTTTTCGAAGTAGATATCCGACTTTATTAGTAAAGACCTGGGTATCCTCTCTTATAAAGATGCTTACCCCTGGATATCGTATTTTTACTTGAAAAGACACTTTACCCCCTGGATATCCGCTCCCTTGTAAATCTTTAACCCTCTGGATATCCGATATCCTCAACAGGGGGAGGGGGCACGGACTATTTCTGGAAAAGCCCATTTCAAGGAATATCATACATTTCATTTCGAGCATTTCCAATCAAAGTCTGTATAGTTTTCTTCTTTACAGAGATTATTTTCCTTTCAGGTATCTTGGTTGGAAAACAATGTTTTCAGAAGATTTCATGAGCCACCCAACCATAAAAGGTACATTTGAAGTTTTTCCACCCCTAACTGAAATATAAGAAAGTCAATGTCACTGCACTTTACTAGCTAGCGTCAATACCTAATGGACATTAAATTTTGGTTGAATTAATGGATGAAAATGGCTAGCAATGAATGATCATGCCATTTGGTTCCTTTGTTTGTTCTTTTGTACTTGTCATTACCGCTCGGTCAAATCAAGATGTGTCGTGCCTGTCTTAATTTGCGGTTTATATTGTTACAAAACGGAATGAAGCTTTTCTACTGAATCGAGATAAGACTTTTCCAAATAAATCATCGATAAATCCAATTAAGGATGCCTAATTGCATTTCGTTCTGGAAAAAAATCCTACCAGTCACCTTTTCATTTCGTTTTACCACTTTTCAGAACACTTCAATAGAGCATTACAGCTGATGAATCAAGCAGTCACAGGAACGGTGCAACCTGGAGCACGTGAAAATGTCGCTTACTTGACCAGTACCGAAAGAAGGTAAACATATATCCATAGCATAACGTTTTCCTTTGCTTTGGAAGTTTATTTCTGCAAATCTGTTTTAATCTTGTGTCTACCGGTTAAGATGTCGTTAAATACCATTACGCAGTCGCATTTGTTGATAGTTTTATAGTCTAGCATGCTAGACGACTTAACTCAGTAAAAAATAGGAAGTAGAAAACTTGACAGGAGCATCAATATTTATTTTAACCATATCCCGACATAAAAATTTCCCGCTTTCAACAAAAACGTTATAAACGACTGGATTCCCAGTCTAATAGTTTTACATTAAAGGAAGATATTTTGGCGGAAAGAAAATTTGGCGGATTTGGTCAAAATCCGCTAAATTAAGTTCCCGCCAAATTTATTTTTTTCCGTCATCCGTCAAATTAAATTCCCGCAAAATTTAATTTTTTCAAGTTAACCGCCATATCGAATTCCCTCTGAAAAACTTTTTCGGCCAAAATTTCTTTCAATGCATTATTTTGGTTATTTATTTATCCTCACTTTTTGATTCATTTAACAGGAGAGAAGCAGAAGCTGCTGCTCTTAAAGAAAAGGTATATAATCTTCCTTATTCTTTATGTATTCAATCAATCCTGGTTTGTTTCTTAAATTTTTCAATTATCGAAGTTTATTATGTGTTAAGGCTTGGCGACAGCAAGCATTGCACCAACGCGAAAAAAACTTCTCGTGTCCCCAAGCTTTTAGTCACTGAGGTTTCAGGCAATATATACCGAGTGTCCCAGAAAAAAGTTCTGCTCTTTGTAGTGAATTTTCTCGAGTTCTATGAATTTTTAAAAGATCAATTCTTTTGCATTGAAAAGAGGAAATATATACTTAAATTTTGAGGGGTCATTTATCAAATTTGGTCAACTAGATTTAAATTATGCTGAAATGAATAAAAATTTCACATTATGAAAAGGCTCAAAAACGTTGAAAATCGACCTATCAAATTTTATAACCTAATTATTACTTTTTTGCAGGAATAAAGAGTTTAAAGTGGACATGAAAACAAAAAATGCTTGAAATAATTCTCTAAAGGACTAAAAATTTTCATTTGGGTCATTTCAAATTATTTTCTATGGAATTCAGCTTCAAGTTTTGGCTTAAAAGGACCCCTAAAGTCAAAAGTAGCGCTGATTTCATCAGTGTAGCTATTGAAGTCAAATATCGGTTGGAATTAGCAAATTTTTCAGTTTTTCAGATAAATTTTTTTGTTTCACTTAAAATCTTACTTCGTTTTTCATAAAAAGATACTTCCATTAGGTTTTTATTGCTTCAACAATGAAAATCATGCTCCATGCAATTATGCTTCTATAACAATTTGATAGGTCGATTTTCAACGTTTTTGAGCAACTACAAAAAAAAGAATTTTTATTCATTTTGGCTTAACTTTTGATCCAGTTGACTAAATTTGATAAATGACCCCTCAAAATTTAATTTTATCCTTCCTCTTTCCAATGCAAAAGGATTGATTGTTTAGAAATTCATAGAACTGGAGAAAATTCACTTCAAAGAGCGGAACTTTTTTCTGGGACACCCGGTAAGATTTCCATGAAAAGATGCATTTTGTTTCCAATAAATCTAACAAAGACCTGTTCCTTGCGAACCAAATTTTGAAGAAGTAAATAAACAATCATGTTTTTATGTTTTTTAGATACAAGCTTCATCACAGGGTAGCGGTGGAATGCCTTCAAGGTTCAAAGATCTCGTTGAGAAAGCTGTAAGTCATTCCCTGACCCAATTCTCCGGAAATTCAAAATTCATTGTACTAAGTATTTGAGCAATAAATGCGAGTCACAATCTAGAGCAAAATAACAAAAATATTAAGTAATTTTTCAATATATATGTACTAAAATAACCTTCGTAAAAAAATGTTGATTCCCTAGCCTAGGGATTGTATATTTTCTGATGTGTATTTATTATTCGACCAAACTAGTTTGGGTTTCTAAGTTTGGGAAAGTAAGGAGACCTATTTTCCCGTTCTGAAAGTACATTACAAAGCATTAGCGATAACGGATTTCCAGATGTAGAAAACTAATATCTTTGACTTTCTAGTTACACATTCGGAATATTGCATAGGGAAATTTAAAATCCCAAGTTTTTCGAAATCAATTATGATGGGTCAGGAAAAGAGAAATCACAAGCTTTTTCCATGATTACTCTCAGCTAGGAAAAATAAATACCATGTACTATTTGCATATGTGATCTAAATTCATTACTTTGCTTGCTTCACTCTTTTCTCATTTTCCGGATCGGGAAAATGTGATTCCCCGAATAAGGGAGATGAAATTTCTCGGAGTGGGGATGCCATTTGCCGAACTTAAGATTACGCAATAGACTTGCGTCGCAAGGGCTCAGAGGATCGGAGAGACGGATTTGAGGTCATGCAGTTGGTTCTCTAGCGCAGTTCCACTGTTGTGACAAAAGTGCCAGCATTCTCAAAGTAGTGCAAGTACACGCCAGAACGAACGAGAGCTATCGAATCAATGCACATTTAGCAATTTTTCTGATCTGTGGGGGTCTGCTAGAGAAAATCACTTTTCACTAATAGGAAAATTAAATATCCCTAGGTAGTCGTAGGTTCGGTAATATTCGCTTTCATAGCGGAGAGGTTGCACCTTCCCTAGCTAGGGAATGGTTAGAGAAAAATCCAATTTCCAGTTTGGAAAAAAAAACATTTCCATAGCCTAGGGAATCAGAAATTTTTTCCTGTGTTATGTGATAACCAATTTTTTTTCAAGATTCTTTTTTGTTATTGAGGATTTTATTGTCTTCCTAACGAAAAGTGACTCAAGATATAGTCAAAACGTCTCAAAAATTGAATTGAAAAGATTTGAATTTAATATTTGCAATCATCAAGTGATTAAGCATTAATTAGTGATAAAAAAAAACGACAAGTGATACTACGTACAATTTGATAAACTAGGTTGGAAATTTCATACCTAAATTCACTCTCTTCTTTCATTAGGCTGAAGACAACGGGTTACTGTTCATCCCTCTACCAAACCGAAGACATGAAGGGAAGGCGGTATACACTTTCGGTAAATGTGTCATTTATATAGATCGTGATGTTGTCTTTTATTCTACTGAAGGTAAATGGAAACCATCCTCTCTTCAAGAGCTCGTTGACCTAGCTAGGTGATAGCTAGTCTGGTTTCTATTATCAGGGGTGTAGAATGTTCTATACAGGCTTATAGCTCTGGCTAAAGGCAAACTTATTTCGAGGTTTGCCTGAAGGTAATAGCTAGCTCTAGCTGAGAAAAAGAGAGATTGCTTTACTTGGTGGTAGGCAACCGGCGCCGTATGCGATCCATGGTGGAGTTAAACTGCTGGTCTGGTGCATTCAAGCAAGCTTACCCAACCAATGGGGATTTTCGAAAGAGACATTCTAATTTAAAATGGTGGTATATACGCAAACCTCCCCAACATTCCCTGAATGCTGATTGAATTTTTGGGCGGATGACAAATGGGGGAAGATCTATTGGAAATATTTCAAAAGTTTTTAAAATTGGTAAAATATATATGATTTCCAAAAACGAAAAAAATTAAAAAGTCTCCTTATGATTGATTAAAATTTTCAATACAAAGACCACATTGGACGGCTTAGGGCTTGGTGGGAACACTTTTATAGGCTGAATAGCAAACTGCTGAAAAAATTTACATGATAATCGATCAGAAAGAAAACGAAACCTAATCTATAATATCCGCTGGATATGGAAAGTCAAGTGAAATACAGCTGTGTAACTTGCCTGGCGTCTCTAGAAAGTTTCAAGTCGTAAGACCTTCCCAGTCCGGCGCTAGAGGAGGGGGTCCTGTACGGTCCCGTACGGTTGGCGAACACCCCCGTTGCGGCTTTTCGCCGAGTTTAACCTGTATAATAATTCTTGTATAATATTGAAATCAGGGACTCACAGTAACTAATTTCAAACATTGACAGCTTGGAATTCGGGATTGCATTACTTGATGTGGTTAGCCACGCGTTGACAGGTTTGTTTGCATGATGGATTGCACTACCTACGCACCGCTCAAGTATTACATAAAAGCCACATGACTTGTTGTGTGTTTGTTTTGTCTGGTTTGTTGAAAAAATAAGGTTATTAAACGAGCCAGGTCACTTGAGATAAAGCTTATTGATATGCATGTCTCTTTGAACCTTGATTTTTCTAGTCTTGCCTTACACGTTTTTTTTAATAAGAACATCCAAATTTTTGGAAGCCTTATTAGGATGTTCTTAACTTTTTGAGTTTTAAGCCTAAAAATGTTCTTAACACCTTAACATGTTCTTATTTTGCGTCATTTTTGAGTATTTTTGTCCATTTCCCTACGAAATTCGATGTACTAGAGTCTGCAAAGCCTTAAAATGTTCTTAAGTTGTTCTTAACATTTTGGCCATTGAAGCCTTATGTTCTTATATAGTTTGCTCTTATAAAAAAACGTGTATATCAAGGTCTTCCCAACTTCATGTTATTGTTAGTGTTGCAAGATTTTTTAAATTATAGCACCATTCGACCTTAACTTTATTGTATTGTTACTTTCTTGCCAGTTGTTATCTTGAAGTATTTGAACCACTTCATTTATTGGCTACAACATTTAAAAAAAGGTGAACCATTTGGCTACAAAATGCAAAGATGTTGGCTGGACAAATGGGGACAAATAGTATATGATGTCTCCTGCTTAATACCATGCAACTAAAAGAAATAGGTAACAAGGCCATGTAGAGGACTCAAAGAAAGAGACTGTTGCCCTTCAATACCATAGGGTCACTTTCAACTGTAGTTATAACCCACTCCCATTTAGCAGACTTAGCAAGATACTTGACTTTTCAAGTGCCCTTTGAGCTTAGCAGATGTTGACCTTAGCTTGAACCATTTTTCCTTTCGATCATACATTTAGAACAATAGCGATTTATTGGCTGATGGCTTGTTGACAAGATTATTCTATTGACTTGAAACATTATGCTTATGATGATTGTTTTGATTTCAGCAGAAAAAATTGATACCTGACCTTTTGACTTTCTTACTTCACTGTGACATAACCTTGATCAATAAGGAATGATATATATTTTTGGTAGTTTTTTACGTATGTAAAGAATTGATCAACATTTTTGGACCTACCCCGGTGGGGTGGAGGTCCTATAAATTAACCCGTGTTCGTTAGTTAGTTAGTTAGTTCGTTCGTTCGTTCGTTCGTTCGTTAGTTACCAACTTTTCTCGAGATTGGCTCATTCAATTTTTCTGATTTTTTGCACAAAGGTGCATTACTATAAACCCTCGAATGTGACGGAGCCCGATTTTCGAAAAAAAAATTTTTCCGGCCGGTAGAACCGGAAATGTCCCGAAAAAAGCGGTTTTTCGAGATTTTCTCGAGATTTTATCATTAGTTTTTTGCGATGTTTTGCTCATAGATGCACATTAGTACTGCCGAAAAGGTGTCGAAAACCGTTTGCCGAAGAAAAATTTTTTCCGGTCTGTAGAACCGGAAATGTGCCGGAAATCGTCGTTTTTTCACATTTCCGTCACATTTTTTCAACTTATTTAATTGTTTCTTTACAGAAAAATGTTCTTTATGATGATGCCCAAAACTTAGCATCGTTTGATTTCCAAAAAAATCATCCTTTGAATCCGGAACTCCTTAAAAATCGCCGGAACAGCCGAAAACCGGCGTAAAACGGTTTTCCTTCATTTTTTCAACCTATACTCGACAGATTTTCATGATTTTTTGCACAATGATGTAAAATGGCAATGCCCAAAATGTGACAGAGCCCAATTTTCGAAAAAAAAATTTTTCCGGCCGGTAGAACCGGAAATGTCCCGAAAAAAGCGGTTTTTTGAGATTTTCTCGAGATTTTATCATTAGTTTTTTGCGATTTTTTGCACATAGATGCACATTAGTAATGCCGAAAAGGTGTCGAAAACCGTTTGCCGAAAATTTTTTTTTTCCGGTCTGTAGAACCGGAAATGTGCCGGAAATCGTCGTTTTTTCACATTTCCGTCACATTTTTTCAACTTATTTAATTGTTTCTTTATAGAAAAATGTTCTTTATGATGATGCCCAAAACTTAGCATCGTTTGATTTCCAAAAAAATCATCCTTTGAATCCGGAACTCCTTAAAAATCGCCGGAACAGCCGAAAACCGGCGTAAAACGGTTTTCCTTCATTTTTTCAACTTATACTCGACAGATTTTCATGATTTTTCTTTCACCGTTAAACATCGATGCGTTTCTTAATTGCTTTCTCCGTTCCAATAGATATATAAATCGAAATTTAAAATTATACATTACTTCCATTAAATTCTAATTATTCGTTTTATAAATAGGTAGGTCCATTAAAGTATTACTTGTTTTCCATCGTCTTGACGTGACCTTTGCCATCTTTTGTCAATCTAATGAACTTCTTTGATGAAATCAAAATTAAACTCGCTATTCGCATTTTTAGATTATTCGCTCAATCTTCCATTATTCTATGGCCCCCCAGCGGTTTGTGTGAATGCGTGAACGGGCATTTTCGGTTGCGTGAATGCGTGAATTGTAAAAACTTGCGTGAACGTGAAAATCCACTTTTTAATTGTGTGAATGCGTGAATCTATGCTATTTTGTGCGTGAATACGTGAATTGGGTTGGCGATTTTCCCTTTTTCCACCGATTATGTGCAGTTTTCCCGATTTTCCAATGTTTCCCCGATTTTCCAGAAAGATTTTCCGATTTTCTGAAAAATCGGGTTATTGCGTGAAACTCGAGGAAAATTTGCGTGAATGCGTGAATTTCGAAAATAAAAATTGAGTGATTGCGTGAATTGAGGGTCCGCTGGGGGGCCTCTTATTCTATGAATAAGTTATATAGCCTATGTGATTCGACAGAGTAAAGTTTAGGCCTTGCTTGAATCCCGAAAAGAATAGGACAGTCGTCAATTTCAGTTTCTGCCTATATTTCGCCGCTTTCTCTTTTCTTATCATCTTATCAAAGACTTAGAATAACTCAGCGCAGAGTTTACAGCCGATAATGATGGTAGTAGAAAGAAAAAGACCGCTAAACTCTACAGGTAATAAAATTCTTTCGACGGGAAGCCCGTTCACGAATTTTCCTTCAGTTTGGAGTCTATTTCTAAGTGACTCAGTCTTAGACTATAACATACAGTATTCAGATTCAGCCGTACCATTTATGGACTTCACAATCTCCGAGACAGAAAACTCTTGAAGATTTGTGGTTTTTGACAAAAAGGAATCAAAAAACGTGCAACCATTTTCACTGAGCTCCTTCCGTCCTTACAAAAGGACCTTATTGGTAATAAGAAACGGTTGTAGTTTTTCAATATTATCATAATCAACAAACACCATATAAGTCAAGCTTAAAAACATGCACAGGGATCCCCTTCATGTTTTGTTTATAATGTAGAGGGAATCACCTACATCTGATATAGGAATCTCCTTTTTTACAATATGAGGTTTTTACAAACCACAGCCATTTTGATTTTACTACATTTTACGAATGACGAACTTCTCAACTTTATATGGTAAAGTGGAGTCAATAATGTCATTAAATTTATACGGAGGTTTTCTCGGTCAACCAACAGACCAATTTCATTGAAATCAATCCCGTTATACTGAGTATAGAAAATCCAATTATGTGGTAAAAATTGCAAATTTAAAATATAGGATAATTTGTATCCTTAACATATGCTTGTATAATTACCCGCGATGCTTTCGCCTACTTTTGTTTTGACCCCTTGTTGCCTTAGGAACAGACAACGAGGAAGTTTATGGAGGTTTTCCGTGAATTCAATCATGATACATAATCGAAACTGCTTTGTTTTCAGCAATTTTCGATGAATTTCACCTTTTTATCATCCCAAGTAGTCGTTCTCTTTCCGTGAAAAAAAACACCCAAAATGCACCGTTTATTACGATGCCGTAATAATGCATGTGCTTGGTAAAACTCAACTAATAATGTCATTGAGAGATTCGGTGAATAAATTCGAAATGAATGAAATGCTTTGATATAAAGATCCCCTGCGTCTCACTACTTTTTGATGGATCATAAACGATTCGCCCACAACTTTGGTTCGTTCGGGAAGAAAAAGTTTGGGTATTTCAAAGAGAACGCATTCAATCACGAAAATAGATAGATATTTTCGGCGAATGAATGTTCAAAGGGACATTGCTGGTGATTTTTATTACCTGACAAAATGTCGTCACTTTTGAAATACCCTCTTTCTGTCTATCTAAGTGTTATTCTCATCGATAGCACTAACTTCCTGAAGGCTAACTATATCATTTTATAAATACTAAAAGATTTTTGGTCTAAGATTCTCTGTAGATACTTTAGCTGACTTATGTGATTCAAATCTCACGAGCCGACACTTTTTTCTTTTCCCTTCAGTACATAAACCAAATTCTCCGTAGTTCGAATAAAATTGCGTTCCTTGTAAGTAAACGAGTTATACGGTTTCTTTACGAGGAACACGGGGGGAGGGGTACTAGGGCTGCGAGCTGATGGGTATGTGCCGCCCGACTTTCGACCCTCGGACCCTTAGCAGGACGAAAAAGAAGGAAAAATAGGAATATTTTTGCGATTTTTACGACCCCTATTGGGACTAATTTGACCAAATTTTGATCTTTCAAGGAGCTAAAAGTAGAAATTTGTCCGACCCTTACAGGGACTTTCAGGTCCCGAAAAAGGCACCCTTAACAGCAACACATACCCGTACCCTTCACTTACCTAAGTACCTCCCCCAGGACGAGAAATTTTGGACTCAAACAATGGTAAAAAAAACTTAGAATTTAGGTGTCTGAATTTATCATATGGGAGATATTAGTTTATATGTTAGTCATATATTAGTCATTAATTAGTAAAGAACTGATTTCTAATATTTTGGTACTTGAATCAAATAATTAAAAAACCGATTTTTTTTAAAAACCTCGGATGTAGCAATCACTGGAAACTTGTATGACAACTTCATAATTGATATCTGATTAGGATCTCTTTTTGTGCCCATGATAAAATTAAGGGGAGTCGCCTAAAAAGATTCTTGCGAAATGTAAGGTTTTGGTATGATTTAAAGTGACACATTGATCTATAGAAAGTGAAAGCTTCCGTATAGCATGTTAAAATAGTGTTCCCAGGTTTAGAATTTGGTTTTGAGTCCTTGTCGTCCTAATTTTGAACTCTCTTTTTCATATCTTTCTCTTTGCAAGACTTTCGTGAGATTAAGCAAGCTCAAAATATTTTCGAATCTCAAGCATACATTCACGAGCCGCTTTTATTGAATGTAAAAAGTTTAGAAGTGCTTTTCTTGGGTGGGAAATGAAGCCACTTGTTCAACATTCAAAACGCGTGACCCGCGTTGTTTTCAATGAAACACAGAATTGAAAGTCAACTATCTATCGCCAGGTTTCTGCTTACTTGAATAAAAGTTTTTTTTTTGCCTGGTTAAAGATTAAAGATTCTTTTTTGGTCCCTTGATTGAATATTCGTGGCTTTAATTAAATTGATCAAATACATTTTTTATTCAGCGATTTTGTGTATTTCTACTTTAGAAATTATAAGGTCATAAAAATGATAAAAGACGCATCAGAAGCTTCTAATCACTTTCATTCTTTGATCTTTACCGATCCTTCAAGTGATCAAATCTCGATTTTTTCCTTCCTCAACCTTTGCTTAACCTTCTGTGTTGGTTTGACACGTTTGATGGTATGTCAGATGGATGTTTTAAAGATGATAAACTTTGTCGGGTTGAAAGTGAGAAAAACAAACACAAACTTAACTTGTAGAAACGGTAGAACAAATCAGTGGGTATGTCAAGGGTTTCAAGTCCGTACTTTCCTTTTTGACTGTTGGTCACAATATCTGCTCTACGTAAAACACTCTAAAGCATTATTCCACTGAAAATTATCTTTCTGACCAAGGGTTACTTTTAATGATGGCTGTGCTATCACGAGCAAAGATTGAGTTTAATTTTATGGATTGCTATTTTTTTTGGAACAGACTTAGCCAACCTGTCTCTTCCTTTATGAGTCACTGGCTACGAGAAAGGATTTTTAAATTATGTCTAAGGGGTCCCCCAGTGGTTTGCGTGAATGGGCTTTTCACTTGCCTGAATGCGTGAAAAATAAGAAAAATTGCGTGAATGCGTGAATTGAAGGTCCGCTGGGGGGTTGTCTAAGGCACAAAGGTTTGTCACTGAAACTCTTTTGTTTGATCTATCCACTTTACGTAATAAATTTACGAATCCACTTAAAAGAAAATTCTTTCTTGAAGTATCCTTATTAAAGGTCTTTTACAAGTCGACTGATGTTGCTCATCACTGCGCTCATCATAACAATGTTTATTATCACAACAATTTGGTCGCCTGTCAATTGTCTACGTTTTGCTTTATTTCTCACCATGTGACTTAGGAATGATACTATTCGCTTCCTCGCTGTGACTGCTTGCTGTTTTTCGGTCAGAATCTCTTTTCCTTTTGTTTTCAAATGATTATAATGTCTGCTTCTCGATCTTGCCTGGAAGCATCAACCAGGCGGTTCTCTTTCCTATTCGAAATTGCCTCTAAATGCCGTCCCTAGGTTGATTGATTTTCTAGTGGTTATTTCAGTGCATGAAAATAATGGTACCTTTTTTATTTTCGGAATCTACTGTATTGTGTTTAAGGGAGTCATCGTGGGGTCCCAGTTTAGTGAAGCAGAAGTATTAGACGTTTACGAAAAGTCCTTTGATTATTGTCCTATGCTATTTACCAATTGAAAAGTATACGATATGCCTCCACACCTTGCTATAATACCCACGTAGCCAATTAGATGTTTCTCTTTGCTTGGATTGAAATTTCTCACATGTTAATATCTAGCCAGTACTAGAGTACCACATAAAGTTGTGTTCAAGACAAGGCTTCATTAAAGTTTGAAAGGTACAGGCTATCAAGTTTGATCATGAGAAAAGAATTTGGATAATAAACACAAGGTTGTTTTGGCAGACTCGAAACACAATATTGATTTTGTGATTGATGGAGCCAATGGAAGGATGATGATGATCAACAAGCCAATAAAAGAATAATAATCTGTAACATTTAATCCCACCGCAAATACAAATAATTTTTAAGAAGAAATGCCATGCGCGCACGACTTGGATTATAGCTAGTGTCATGCCGAATTTCTCATTCTTTCATCGAAGAAGATTCTAGTACAAGCTAGACTCGGATTTTCTACATTGAAAAGTTTATGGAGGTGTGTCTAGATTTCACATTGTGGAATAAAAGATGTGTTGACCCAAAAGTTCAAGTTTGTCTTTGATTCAGAGTCCCTAAACAGAAGCAGCCACCGACATAAAATTTGCAAATATCTGTTCTGATTTGCCAGCTGGAAGGATTTCCCCGAAATTAAGAACAGTTCCTTGTTTTCTAGGGGAGAAATTTTTACTTCAGAACAGTTGTATTTTTCCAGCTACCTTATTGGAACTAATTTTCGCGGGTTTTAATTTTAGCGTTTTTCGCGGTTTTTCGTCAAAATCGCGAAAATTTGATCCCGCGAAAAATTTTGAGAGTCGAAAACCGCGAAAATTAATTCCCGCGAAATACAATTTTTTCCAATTTTATCGAAAAATTTGAAAAATCCCTAGGAAAATAAAAGAAATTTGTCCAAAAAAAGGCAAAACCGCGAAAATTAAAACCCGCGAAAATTCCAGAATGGAAAAAACCGCGAAAATTAAAACCCGCGAAATGCAATTTTTCGGATATTTTTTTTCGACCGCGAAAATTAGTTCCCGCGAAAATTAGTTCCAATAAGGTAGGAGGTAAAAAAACTTTCGGAACAGGTACAAAATTACCAGGCGATTGATTTTATGCGAGTTAACTTAACAAGTTAAGTTCTACACAGATAGAGAATTTTCAGCTGCCACTCCAAGCAACCTCATTCAGAAGGAAAAGAACAGATCTTAAAGACTTTTTGACTTTTTTGAAATTCCCTCAGAACAGATAGGAAATTCTTAGACACATTATTTTTTGGATATCAAACTATTTTTTCATAAGAACAGATCATATTTTTCCAGCTGGTCCCAATCTTCAGTAAAACAGATCATAATTTTCCAGCTGGTCCCAATCTTCAGTAGAACAGACCACTTTTTTCCAGCAGACTTTTTTCTTTAGTTCACTAAGAACAGACCGCCATATCCAGCTGGAACGTGCCTTCAGAACAGATATTTTGAAGTCCCTCTTCGGTGGATGCTTTCGCCTAAAGCATTTCACTTTTATATCCAAAGTGCCCTTATCAGAGTTTGACGATGATCCCAAATTGACCCAAAGGTCATGTCCATGTGGTCCAATCATTTATCGTCTCATTTTTCACATGATTTTTATAAATCAGAAGAAATAAGAACAAACTACTTCAGTTCACCTTACAAAATGTAGAAATTAACTTGCCCCATATCTTATTCAGATGATGATCCCATAATTTGACCAAAAATTATTCCCCATGTGTGGTCTAATCAAAATTTTATCTGTAGTAAGTAAAAAGCTAATCAATGTCCAAGTAAATTCTGATTACTGGCTTGTGTGCACTCTAAAGAGCATGGTTGCGTAAAAAGATCTGTCCAGGTTGGTGGACCCCTTTGATCTTTTTTCATCCAGATTTCGGACAGATGTTAAATTTGCTTTTGAGCGCAGTGATTGGTTAAAGCAAAACTATCGCACCAGAACAAACGTCAATTATAAACATTAGAATATGGTTTTAAATATTTTGGCTTAACTACCCAGGTCAGATCACATTCGTCATATTCCTTAGAGCAAGGCTTGGTGTGCGTATGATGAGATTATAACAAAGGCCTAACATATTGTTTGCGTAGAGGGGGGGGGGTGGACGAACATTTATAAGCCAAAAGGAATTCTTTAAAATATGTGCAGGCTGGGTACCCCCCGACCCCCTGGAAAAATAGAAACACGTTCAGAAAACCCCTGGAAAATCCTTCTTTATACTGTAAAGTGAGGGTGGAACTAAAATCAAACTTTCACCTCTTAAGAAGTTTCGGATTAACCTTTAACCCTCTGGAAATTTTCAAACAAGATCAAGAAAAGATCAAACTAACATTCCCTGGAATTTCTTCTTTTAGAACTATTTTAAGTGGATTGTTTCAGACCGTGTTTATCGATTCTCAAAACATTATGCTTGTTGATCTTAAGCTCCGTGACATCAGCAGACTGCTTATGTAACATAGTTGTTGATTTTGTTTGAGATAATACATAATTATCTAACTATTGCAGATTAGTCTCCTAGCCATCTAGCCAGTCAACCAATATGCAAACAACAGGAAATCTGGCTCATTTTCATTCTTTTGAGGAAGTCTGTCGTCGTTAGCATATTACAAACAAATTAACAAAGGTTCCTGAAGATGATTGAATTGTAGGTTCCTATAGTCCTGGAAAAATCTCTCTTTGATTACTCCTGTTTTAAAAAATTGATATCCTAATTAGTTGGAATGTCCTCATTTGGTATGTTGTTTCTTTTCCTGTACATCGTTTCCACGTTTTATGTCCACGATCTATTTCTTTCCGAACGTTCCGAAGGCAATCATTGCATTCTTTCCTCCTGTATTTCCCTGTTTTGGTTAATAAAGCTACTTAAGGTTTTTTTTCAGCGGTTTTCTTAGGTGTTCTGTACTGTTCCTGAAATTTGTTTTGCCATTGTTTCGAGGAAATCGTTCTGAATTATTGACAACTGGTTTAGATTTCTTCCTTTTCCAACCAAGATTTTGCAGACCAAAGAAAAGGAACCAGTTTATGAACTTCCTGACATTATATCACGATTCGAGATTTTGCTTCATGAAAGCTAATCGCGGTTTTCACTCTTCCTTGTTCAACGAAATGCCGTTTTATGTCATCTTATTGACAAAGGTTTAGGGGAATTTTCATATGACCTTTGATGACGGTGATGTGAGCTTTTTCGAGACATCCCAACTTGTTATAAGTTTCCATTGATCCTTGGTACAAAGGGAGGTCGTTTTCAAAGTTTGATATATATCTATATTTAGCGCCACAACTCTGCCACCCTTCGAGCTAATAGCGAGTTCATTTATCTTTGTTTTCCAGCGACAGGGCGGTTAAAGTTAGATTTGGCTGATCCTGATCAACTGAGGACGATGGTAAATCAGCACTTTTACCGTCGTCGATTTTGTAGTTTAAAACTCTGGGTTATTCCATATCGCTTAGGTCACTGCGCCGTCCTCAAAAGTGCTCCACATGCCGCTAATACATGTAAATCGGCGGCATCTTCCAAGTCAGATATCATTTACCCCCAATAAAGATATCAATCAGTACCAATAACGACCAAAGGAAATGCGTATATAAATAACCTTACAGACGAAAAATAAAAAGCCATTTCCGATGCCCTACAGTGACACTTTACACAATTTATCATATAGAAAACGGAAGTTCGTCAGTGTCCAATAAACTTGGCATTTTATTACCTTTCTTTCTTATAAGTTAATCGACTGTAAAATTACCGATAAAGGTTTCAATAACCTATATAAAGAAATTTTTAATTTAGAAAGTCTTCAGGAATCCCGCCTGCAATTAAGTATTTCCGCTCTATTTTTCTAGTCCTGATTCCCTGACTATATAGATATATTCATCCAATTCAAAATGCAGATCAGATAATAAAAAGCCTCACAGAGCTGACGATTAAGTCCTTCTGCAAATAGGAATTGTAACACACACGGTTTTTTAATATTTAAGAAAAAACTATATAAGAACATAATGCCTCGATGGTCAAAATATTAAGGACAAGTTAAGAACATTTTAGAGCTTTGCAGACTCCAAAACACCCGATTTTTAAGGAAAATGACCTAAAATATTCACAAAATAGTGAAAATAAGAACATCTTAAGGACATTTTAAGGCTTCGAACTCAAAAAGTTAAGAACATTCAAAGGCTTCAACTACTTCGGATGTTCTTATAAAAAAACGTGTTAAGCAGAAAGTTTAACAATATTTTCCTTATTCGTTAACAGTAATTAAAAAGGCTTAAAAACAATACAAATATACATGATATCTTTAGATTTCCTACGATAAGGTTTTAACTCAATAATAATGGTTTCCTATTGAGTGATTAGTGATGAATCAACTGACCCTAAAGATCTCAACAAGGGTAAAATTTGATCCTTTGAATAAGTTATACTTGCATGATTTCTGTATAAGAACAATTGTAGTGAAATAAATATAATCACAAAGTGCTCCAGAAAGTTCGAAAACATTCGAACGAAAATTGAAATAACATCATCTTCATTGCCTGAAGATTGCACCAGCATGAAATACCTTGTAGCAATTGTAATTTAGTTCTTGATTTCTTGATAAGATAAGAAATAATTATATAAAAACATAAGAGCTGAATTTTGGCAAAAAAATAAAACAAATAACCTACAACTAATACCTCCACCTGCCTCCACCTTAGATTACAGAATTGGTTAGTGAATGCTAATTTCACCCCTATTTGTTGAATGAAATCGATAAAGCAGGTATATCAAGAACCCTAAAACAACGAAATTAAATAAGAACTGATGAGCCTTAATCAAAATCTATGGGTTCTTATAAAGAAGACGTGTATTTAAATCTAATAACATGAATTTGTTATACATTATTACTTAAATTATTTCCAATTTGATAATATACCAATCCAATTATTCTGCATATCTTCATGCTGAGTCGTTTTCTTCAAATATATGCACACCTGCAATAAAATCATGTTAATTAGGTGCAACTCATTACAATATTTCCTGCCCTGGGTATTCCCTGAGGGAGATTCAAATCTTGGTTGATCATGGACATTCTTAACGGTTTTGTTTTTAAATAAGAGTGATATCGTTTGCTTACTCATCAATTTTAATACTCAAGCTTTTTCACATTGAATTGACACGGATGTGGAGCAAGATTGGTCAGAAAGAGGAAAACATTTTTTACCTTTATCAGCATAATATAACAATATGGAGATACTGTCCCGATACGAAATATGTGTCTGATATAAAACGGGAACAGTTATGTAAAAACAAAACCTTTAAGCAGAGAATCCTGAAGAATCTGCTTGTATCAATTGGTACCAGACACAACGTTTTTTCAACGTCCATATACCGCTCATTACGAGACCAGCTCACTGAGACTCATCAGATGAGCCCTTTCATTAGATGCAAGTAATAGCATATTTCATGATGAAGAGTTGTCTTAATGGTTTTCTTTTCGGAAAATCGTATATTTAGCGAGATCAGATAAAAAGTAAAGAAAAGGAAAGAAAAAAAGGCCGTACTGGTCAGTCATCAGTCAGTCAATCATAATTTTCTTCCTTGTAGATACAGTAAGGTTTTGTATGATTAAAGGTCGGAAGTCCCTAATAACACTCTACGAAAAAAATTGACATTTCGCACTGATCTTAAAGATTCCACTATTTCCGACTACCCCTTTGAGTTATCGAACACGTTTCCATGTTTTACATGATCTTTATTTTTATAAAGTGTATTTTTTAAACTTAAATCTCATCTTATATGCATGGAAAAACCTTGGGGCTAGTGTCTCATGTTTCACGCTACAATATAGTCTATATCTATATGTTTGATATTTTAAGGGAAGTCTCAACTTTTCAAGTATGTTAACATTTGTCAGTCGTGTGTAAAAGCTTTATTATAGTTTATCGAACCTCTCACGAAAGGATTGTCCATATGTTACCATACGTAAAGTCTGTGTCTCGATATCGATGACAATGTGTTTTGATAAAGGTGCTTTGAACTTTCAATAGTTCTGTGACTGCCAAAAGCTTGTATATTCCAAACTCTCAAACTGAATTGATAAGATTGTTGAATTTGTCTTCCGTCTGATGTGCAGGCACAGCGGAACAACCGCAAAAGTGGGTAGGCTAAAGTTCCCCCAGTCTCCTCACTTCCACTGGGCCTCACTTCCACTGGCCCTCACTTCCACTGGCCCTCACTTCCACTGGCCCTCACTTCCACTGGGACTTTTAATATAAAAACACATCATCCAAAAGTATGCCCAATTCTCTTACGGTCCGGTCCTCTGTTTTCGTTGAACTATGTGTAGTATCGCTAAAATTGTCATTGCTAGCTTTCATGATTGCAAAATCTCAGCCTCATTACACGCTCTAAAAGTTAACTCAATTCTATTATAGTCAATCCTCTTTTTTCGTTGCCGAGTTTGTAATATCGCTAGTATCACTAGCGTTCTCAGCTTTCATTTCAGCATTTGAATCTCCAATCTTTGCAATATCTCAGCCTCATCATCCTCCAAAACATGCTCAATTCTATTAAGTCAGTCGTCTTTTTTCCTCGTCAACTTTTCAGTATCGCTAGATTAGCTAGTTTTAGCTTTCATTTCAGCTTAGAATCTCTCCAATCCTTGCCATATCTTAATTTCATTATATCCTCCAATAGCATACTCAACATATTCAATCTTTCGTGTTTTTCTTTCACTTTCTGACTCAAATCACCAGCATAGGTCTTCAATTGGTCAATCTTATCATCTACTTTATTCTTGTCCACAGCATTGATAGAGAAATGTACCATATTTGTCAGATCTTTGATTTCCAATACAATATCCTCGACATCTTGGACAATGGTCACCAAACTGATAAGAATCTTGAATGACAATGTCATTAGTTGTTTGGTGTCCTCCAGAATCTGTTTGGTGTCTTTACCAACGCTTATCAGTAGCCCCATTACAGTATTCAGCTAATGATGCTTCTCAGCTCGGTTTTGGTAATTGCTTCTCAATTATTATTCGCCAGAGCTGTTTATCCCAAAGTGTTATGAAGCTACAATTTGTATCTTTGTTATTATACTTAACTTGGAAAGTTTAATATTGTATATTTAATTTAACTTTTACCGCTATTCGCCATAGTTACTGAATTCACCAAAATGTGATTTGAAATATTCTTTATACTTTCTACCAATTTAGCAATACTCATATTGAGCATAATATTATTTTTCAAAGTTGTTTTCAAATTTGAAGAAGTTTGAAGAAGAATCAATTAAGTCAATCTCAGGGTATCTCAGTGAGGCTTTCAAATTTTATCAATATCTTTATACATTCTGTCTGAAAATTTAGAATGCCAGATTTGGATTAACCAGAAATGTGGAATTCTTTCTGGATCTTGTTTAATTACACGCATTTTTTTATAAGAAAATGTTCTATAAGAATATCAGGGTGAAAATTGGCCAAGTCGTAAGAATACCCTAAGAATAACCTCTAGGGTGGATTTCACATAATTTGATAAGAATTAATCATTTTGTAATTTGGTTAATAGAAAAAAATTGAATTTAAACTTTGAGACAGAAATGTAATTTTAGCTCCAAATGTTCATTCAAAAGTCCAAAACTCTCAAATTGATCATTTCTCATGTTTATAAAAAAAGTAAAGTCTGAAAAAGTAATACACGCTTTTTCTTTTATAAAAATAGTGTACTTTGGCTGAGGGTGAGCATTATTCTTATTTTTCTATTGTTCTAAACAATAGGCCTATTGTTTTAAACCCAAAATTTCACCCTGATATTCTTATAGAAGTTATTCTTATAAAAGAAAAAGCGTGTACGTTAAGAATATTTCACCCTCAATTTTGGCAATTTCTTAAGAATACTTGACCCTCATCCAAAGTACACTATTCTTATTAAAAAAAGCGTGTAGTACCAGAAACCTTATTTTTCTGTCTTTTTTCAACCCACTCTAATTTCTTCTAGAATGAATTTTCGTCGGTTCTTGTTCGAGAAGGAAATTGATTTTACTGCGGGCGGTTTTTGTTAAAAAAAACATCCACGTATGAAAGAAATTAATATTTCAAGGAATTTTTCTTAATCGGTATCAAGGATATGACATCACAAACTTTTGAAGTGTAATGTACACATTTATTAAGTTAATTACACAAGGCTAATTTACTGGCGTTGTATAATTAGATCAAAATATGACTACCTCGTTTGTCATCTAGATTTTTATGTCTGGTGAAATGTCTCATCATAAAACAAACCAGAATAATTTGTATAATATTTGAACGAATCAGACAAAACAGAAACCAAGGATTTATGCCAAAAATAAGTTAATTTATGATTTAGATTACACGAAACTAGTTGACTATCTGATACCAATACATTGCCCGGTTTTGATTTTTTTCTACCAACTTTTTGCCTACTCAAACAGGCAGGGTAGAAAGTCGATAGACCAAACTAGGACACTCATGTGTCACAGACCAGGTGGGTCCTCCTACCTATGTAAAAGTTGCATCTCCGGTGGGAAAAAAACCCCGAAAATTGGCTTTGTTTTCATCCCCTTTGAAATTCAATAGAAAAAAATGCACTCCAAATCCACCCAAGTGGATTTTAGACCTGCAAACTATAGATGAATTTCTATCCCCACTGAGATTTCGATAGAAATTACTCCTACTGTGGGAAGAAACTCCACCGGGGATGTGAGACAGGGGTGTAGTTGAACTTGAAACTTGAACCTCGTTAATTGTCCACCTGGAACAACGGAATCCCATCCCTACAAATCCCCATCACCAATCATTATGTGATGGACATATTGTCGTCGTTATGAAAGTTCTTTAGACTCTATGCTCGAGATAAAAGACATCTCTGATATGTTGATTTACTCATCTCTTGGAATGGGAGTGTTGAGAACTTGTTTGCACTATAGCTTCTCCTTTCTTGTGCCAAACTGACTTTATCCAAATGAGAATGATGATGCATTATATGGGTTTGCAACATGCTCCTGGCAAATGCAAGGATTTGCATGTTGGCAATGCATCTTTGGATTTGATATTTTGTATTATCCCGCATCAGTAAGATTCTAGCGATTTCATTGGTCAAAAAGACATCACGTGGAGGTGGGATATAATACCGTATCTGTCTTCCTCGCGTTCGATCGAGAAAAAAAGAAGACAGACTAGGAAAGCCTCGCCAACAATACGGTTTTTACTGACCCTGTATATCCCGTATCCCACCTCCAGAAGACCGTGTAACTAATACAATTTCGGGTTACAGTTGTACCTATATACTGTAACACATTTTCTGAGTCATAAAGTTCGTCTGTGGATAGAATAGATATCATTCTTAACAATGAATCACTTCACTTCAAATGATAATATAGTCTTTTTCCAGTTAGGAAGCACTTGGTAGCTATTAAATCACAATATATGTTATAGTGTAATTCCTGTGTTTTTATTACAATTTGTCGGTTTCACTCTACTTCCATCATATGTCCATTTTGTTTATTATTCTACGTACGACCATCCTTCCCTCCGTATCTCGTTAGGGCTTCCGTTAATTTACGTGATTCGCGGTCTACTGATCGCTTCTTATTTCGGTAACATTACTATTTTGTTACTATGTTACGGACACTGATTTGTATCGAGTGAGTAATCATAACATTTTGTGTGTTGGAATAAATTTTGAAATGACCTAGAACTTTTCATTCATTGATCATGCTGGATCATGCCATATTCTAGAAGGGCCGGGCAGTGTCTGATTACAGCCAGGAAAGGCACTTTAGCAGTGTTTTTAGACTTGTTTTTACCATAATTTTGCATGGGTTATTTCAAGAGGGGTAGACTCTAATAACTGGACGTTTAGAAGTCATTGAAAATGGCCTGATTGTGTTACAATTCTTTCTGAACTACGCAAAAAATCCTCATGAAAAAAATTATTGACCTTTTTGCTGGAGGATTAAGGCATGCAAGACTTACTTAAAATCACACACCCGTATCTGGGATTATTACACATTCTTACTTATTTGGCCTTGAGCTGAGAGGAAGAGCAATGGTGTTCACAGTTCATATCTGCTCCTTACAATGTGCTGTTCGTTCCTTAGATAGCCGAGCCGGTTGGTCGTGGATCATGTGAGAATAATCGAAAGGCTGTCTAAATGTCCTAGATTAGTTGGCTTTCCACTTAAAATACAGGCCCGGCGGAAGCGGGGAGTCTGGGAAGACTTCAGCCTCCCCACTTTTGAGCAAATGAGATTTTTTTCTCAAATTCCTAGAGAATTTTATCTCATTTTGAGTCTTCAGCCTCCCCACTTTAACGGTTGTTCCGCTGGGCCTGAAGTATCAACTCTAGATAAATCGCTGAGCAGATTTTGTCCTGCGTGACAATTAGGACAACTGACGATTTGCTGAAGGTGTTTTTACCGTTCACCCTTTATGTAAATTTCCAAATTTCCCAGTAAATCACACTTTTTTCGAAATTAGTCACAAACCTAAAATTAGAACCTTGCTAGTATCGTGACAAAGATATTGTAACCGATAAAACTCATTTATTTCTGATTGAAAAAACGACTTCACGGAAATGAGTAGACGATGTTATCGTCCGTTGCGTCCGTCACACTGTTACAGTGATAGTAAAGGCGGGAAAAATGGCGGTATGGCGTTATGGCGGTATACGGAAAAAAAATCGGCGGGAGAGTTTCGAAGAAAGACTAGCAACTCTACCGACTGTAAACTCTTTTCGGCAAAAAAAACCCGTTTGCGAATTTTCTTCGGCTTTGGGCTTTTTTCTTTGATAGTGATTCGTCTTAGACTATAACATAGTCTAGGAAATGAGTAATGTATATGTGCAATATCTCAAGAAGCTAGATGGAAAACGAGCATTGCTTTCCTTTTACTTGATAGTTCCTAGATTTCTTCAAATTTAGAGAATATTGGACCATTCGTCATTTACAAAGGTGTTCCAGATTAAGCTCATCAAAGATTTTCAACTTGTCCTTTCCTGGATCGATAGTGGATTCTAAAACTTGGTTCTTCCTTCTTAAAAGAAGGTTGCTTCATTAGGGGGCCCTCATTACAGATTGTAGTACATAATCTTCAAATCTCTTTCATTTAGATTGAAGATCATTTTTGACAACTTGTTAATTCCTGATTCGATTGCAAAAGGGTAATCAGAAGTCAATCTTTATTTTTTGATTCTTGATGTCTTTTAGTCATCAATTAAGACTCCAATATCAACAAATCAAGGAAAGCTCTTTATTGTATGGATTGATACATTATTTCCTAGATGTCTTTTGGAAATCTGGATTGAGAGAATCAGCCAATCATTTAATACGCTTTCTCACTACAGTGCGAAAACTTACTCTCGGGTACCTAATAGCCGTCCCCCCCCCCGCTAATTAATTTTTCGAAAATTTTCCACCCAGGACATTCTTATTCCAACCCCCCCCCGCTTATTAATTTTTGGGAAAATGTTTTTGAAAGTTCCCTTTTTTGTCTTAATTCTGCTGTATTAGCCTCCTTTTCAAACATTTTCCACCCAGGACATTTTTATTCCAACCCCCCCGCTTATTAAATTTTGTGATTTTTTCCAACCCCCCTGCTTATTCCAACCCCCCCGGCTATTAGGTACCCGAGAGTAAGTGGTTTCCTTTTTTAGCTAGAAACGTGGCATTATTTTGGATTCATTATTCAGGCAATACAATAAACCTCGTCGCTTTTGCTTTGTTTCCATGTCAACCAGGTGTGCTTTGTTTTATTGACCTATTCCTTTTGAATGAAAATTTACAGCATTTGCCGTCTTCTCTCATTTTCTTTAGCCACGTCAAATTTACTCTCTAGGACCTTCCTTGTGTCTTAGTGCGGTGCATGAATTTTCTTGCAGCTATCGTTGGAAAGGTATCATAATGTTGCGATTTACACATTTTTTTATAAGCAACCAAGTTGCTAAGGCTTGAGCCCTGAAATAAGCAACAAATGTTTCACTACCTCGTAAATTTAATTTAATTTATAGAAGTGTATTTCTCAGGTCTATTGACCTCTATGAAACAATCTTACATCTTTACAATTTATAGATCTTATCATTCCATTCGTTTGTCAATTCTAGCTTGAATCTCCCTACGGACGGTGCATTTACAACATTGGTTGCCAAACTGTTCCAAATATCAATGCTCCTATAGTAAAGTGAATTCGTTTGGTATCCTCTAATGCCGTCTTCAGCGAAATTCCTCTTTAATTCGAGATTTTGTGCTTACGTTGAGGTCGATTTCGAAGAACGAGTTTCTGACATAGGGAAGATTTATCATAGACATTAAGATGTTTATATACTTCCACCATGTCCCCGATTTTACGCCGGATCTTGAGGCTGGGTAGGTTCATGACTTGTAAACGTTCTTCATATGAATGGTTTCTATAACCACCGACAAGTCTTGTGGCCCTACGTTGGACACTTTCAATTGCATCAGAGTGTTTGATCAGCCGTGGAGACCAAACAGCTTGCGCGTACTCAAGGTGAGGTCTCACAAATGCAATGAAAAGTGTGCGGAGCATCTCGGGAGAAAGGAAGTCGAAGCTTCTGTTAATCAATCCAACGATCGAGTTAGCCTTCTTGATCTTGGTGTAGATGTGTTCTTCGAAATTCAATTCACTATCAATAATCACCCCAAGATCCTTCTCTTGATCAACATGTTCTAGGACAGAGCCAGCGATCTCGTAAGGATGTGCATGTTGAATGTTCCAGAATTACCCTAGTGTCAACACGTGGCACTTGTCAGGATGGAATTTCAACAACCAGTCACCAGACCACATTTCCAATTAAAAGCTCCTTAGATAGTAATCGAAGCATGGCAAACTATAGCCATTGACCCAATAAGCATAAATATGGTATAATATCAGAGGTGGTCAAAGCAGATTTTTCAGAAAATGAGCTAGAATACTAAGCAACACCAGCCCTGATCCGAAAATTTGAGTTGCTTATGAAAAAATGTGTAGGCGTTTTATAAACACGGCCGTATGATATTCGGATTTTAAAGGCTTTTTAGGAACGAACATGCATGGCTGATAGAGTTCCAACTCCCAATAATGTATCACAGTAATCTGTTATTCCCTTTGACAACAAGGCCTGTCATCACTCGATATTTATACACACGTCACCCTAATACTTGTTGACGTATAAAGCACTCTAAACGAAGTGTGAACAAGTCTGTTTGCGTTCCTTTGATCTTTCCGAACCTAGCCAATGAACATTAACCCTCTCTACGCAGCACGTTGACCTTGCGTTGTTTCTTGTTCCCGAATCTTGAATTATTTGATATCTAAAGTTTTTGTAGTAGACCTTTAACATATAAAATATCAAAGCGTTAATTTTTCGCACCATACATTCTATGGTATGAAATGTTAAAATTGAACCCGCTATTAAATGCGCCTCACGTCAATTTCGTACCCATAGCCACTTATCTGGCACCCAAATGCAGAAATTTTCATCCGACACGCTAAAGCTCTGAAGGTCGAAAAAATCTTCAACATCTGAAAGGTTTAGATTATGGAATTTTTCAAGACCCCGTCAAGGATTTTGCAGCGGGAGGCCAGACCCAGCCCTCGTTTTCGGAGATTGGTGGGTTCAACCGAAATATTCTTAACTTTACGTGCAAGGGTACTTGAACCCGACTGGGGATGCGGCACATCAAAGGCTGATTATCATTTCTCTCCGATGGGAAATTGGACTGCTCCTTTGTAGCTTTAGCGTGGGCGGCCGCCAATCCGCCATCGGAATATCAGATAACCCTTTTCAATTTTACTGATGGACGTGATCAGTCGTATAGATACAAACCTTTCAAGAACGCTATCAAAATCATAAAAAAAGCGAACGAAAGGACTATGCGTGCATTTTGTATGTTTTACCTTTCATTCTCTTAGAATCCAGTCTTTGAAATGCCTCGGTTGAAACACACGGGACTGAGGGACAAATTCGTCATTAAAATGAAATCTCCTACAGTACAAGAAATGACAACAGACCCTTGTAGATAAAAACAATGTAAAAATATCGGCTTTTGTACCTCTTTCATAATAAAATCTCACTTTTTTGTCAAATTATGTTTTTCGGAATTTTCTGTTTTCGTTGCTGTTACAAAACAAGGTTTTCATTGATCTCTTATTTTCAAGTTTATAATCCATATGTCATCACTATGGTTGATAATATTCATCCTCATAATCACACCATGCTTTGATCTGACACCTCGTTTCCATGCTTATATCACACGGAATGTCGGAAATAGATTTTCATACCTTTCGCCTCACATCTGTCACCCATATTTGTTTTTTTTTTTGTTGGTTACCGATTTTCGTATCAGTCCATACGCTGAACTCTACGATATTTTTTCTATTTTGTTTTCACTGTACAGTCAACTCTCTCTAACTCGAACCTTTATAATTCGAATCTTTTTGTAGTTCGAACTAAAACATTGGTCCCATCAGTGATATAAAATATACTCTCTGTAATTCGAATCTTTCTCTAATTTGAAGAAAATTTTTGGTCCCTTAAAGATCGAATTAAAGAGAGTCTGCTGAATAGAATTTGTATTCTTTCTTCACGATCCTTCATTCTCAATAGACTTAACTTCTTGAATTAAAGGTTTTCTTTTTACATAGTTGTTTCCGTATCATACCTTTTTTTATATTATTCTACATAAGCAAAAAACGTTTTTTTCCTCTTTCTGGCCAATCTTGCTCCACATCCGTGTCAATTCAACGTGAAAAAGCTTGTGAATTAAAATTGAGGAGGAAGCAAACGATATCACTCTTATTTAAAAACAAAACATTTAAAGAAGAGATGGTTCTTTATTTGGCCAGAATCTATATAACTATATCTAGGTATATCTTTCAAATCATTAAATTTTTTTCATAAGCCTATGGATTATAATTTTCTCGGATATGTAAACCTAAACAGTGATATACACAATGAACTTCACATATTTAAAATATTCTTTTCAAAGCCCCCATCTCGAGTAAAGATTAAGGTATGATGGCCTGACAATCACACATCCTTATTTGGGATTATTGCATATTCTCACTTACTTGACCTTAAGCTGGTATAGGGCTATAAAATGCCTGAAATAAATATAAATCAGCGTCTTATTTTTCTGACCTTTCTGATACCAAGATGATGGAAAAATGGCTGAGCAGATAATTCCCTGCATGACCTTTTAGAATGAAAAATTCAAACATTCAAATCCAAGCCCTTATCAATCCCACGCATCAATCCTTATTTTCTGTAGGTCATGCAATATCAATCAAAACTGACTCCATATCTGATCCAAGAGACTTCAGGATTAGAGCACGTTCACGAATTGCTAACTTTGGGTTTTAAGTTTACTCAATCTTTGGGACCCTCCTTCCGAGACCTTTCGACTTAATATGGTTACTCAATTGCATAATTCTGACTTAACGAGATATGAATTGGGCTTAAGTTAATCTTCCTGACGTCAGATTTAAAGGCCTACAATCAGTAGCGACATTTTGATTCAATTCTTTAATCTATATCTTTTTTCAAACAAATCATAGTGAAATGTATCAAAAGATTTTTTGATTAGTCTGCAAAGTCTGTGGCCATTTTACGTGCGGCCTATCTTTCATCAGGCAAATCATGTATTATTTTCTTAATTGACTTTTCGTGATTCATTTACCATTGAGTTTGTTTAAGACCGAGACACTGAACTATTAGATTAGGTTTTGGGTAATATCAACATAGCCACGTGTTCGATTATTGCTTGAACCACTCACTCACTTAAGCTCTTACATTTGGTATTGGGTGATTTACATTGAATAAATTCCGAGCAGTTAGACTTTATATTTCCACCTTTATTTAGGATATTTTCCAATGGTTCCTACTTTTTTTAAATTTGGGATTGACACTGATTGACAAACACTACAATTACAATGCAAGGTTTTTAACGTCGGGTGTGCCCGAATGATCAAACTTGATTCTGTCAGGTGCTGTTTTTTTCGTCTGTCACAGACTTACTCGTTCACTGCGAATGTCGAATGTTCAATATATTAGAATGAAAGTGTGTTTATCAAAGATAATCGAAAATATTTTCTCTCATCGTAAGATTCGTCGCTCACTCGTGACACATTGTAAAATTCCAAAAATGTCACTCAAAAATTTCTCTAATCCAACCTTTTTCTGTGCTTGTGGTCTTCATTCATGCTGTCTTAAGCAATCATTTATGCTTTATCAATCTTACTATTAAGCAATATAAATATTTATCTCCTGCTTATTTGGTCACATTCTTTTTACATAATCATAAAGTATGTCAAAACTCTCATAGTGTGCATTTAATGAAATTATTTCATTTACTCCCTGTTAGTATGAGAGATTTCTCGATTTTACTTTAATGCACTTTCTATTAGAAAAGATTGTGATATTACCAAGAATACCAACATGCCAAGACTGAAAACTATGTAACTAGCAATGACAGAATGCCTTGACTTTGACTGATACAGTGTTGTCACCATGTTTACCTTATAGTATATGGATTTTCCAATCCTTATAGGATTATAAACATCCAACAGAAAGATTCTATTGATACCAACGAAGGGACGTGTTATTTCTTGTAAGAAATAGCTGTTTAAAGTTATATACCTACTTAGACGGCAAAAATTTCAGGTATTTTTAAAGGAGGTGTGCTTACTTTGATTAAATTTTTTCTTTCCTTTTTTTGATGAGAAAGAATTGAAGGAATTATAGAATTATGGTTTGTCCTTTATACTTTTTTTATCGAGGAATGGAATGATGAAATATATTTTGAATGAATCATCAGCTGATATAGAATATGTACCGTTCCTTTTTTAACATCGCCATGGCAACAGACAATCATCGATGCAGATCTATTTCGAGATGGGGGATACCTAGTCAGATAGTTGTGCTGCCCTTAAAAGTGTTTCTCGATTCTTATAAATCCCAATCTTGATGCTTGTTTTCGTCAAGAGAAATAAATACCGAGTTTATATGTGTATATACGGAGACGGTAAGGTTCTAATTTTACTAGAAACTGACCAGCTGAGGACGACGGTAAATCAGCACTTTTACCATTCACGATATTGCGGGTCAGAACGCCCGGTTATTCCAAATCGCTTCAGTCACTCTACCGTCCTCAAAAGTGCAAATACATCAACTCGCTAATGTATCAAAATCTGCAGAGCATCAATTTTTTGGAATGAACTTTTAGTCCGGAGAAAACTTATCCATAAAGATAAATTTGACCCAAACGAAAATTTCACTTTCTTATCATTTATCAATCATTGCGTCGTGCAGATAATCGTTTCCATCACTTATCGGATCACATTTGTTGAGTGGAAACTGAATTTCTGAATAATCCCTTCCTACCCTAGTACCAGTGGATACCCCTTAAAACCACATACCCCTTAAAACCCACAATGTTGCATTTTTGGCTTTCATAACTACCAGATTTAATTTTATGTGGTATGTTTCACTTTTTTACAACCTCTTATAAATTTTCTTTCATAAAATACCAAATTTTAAGGATTCTAAAGATGCTAAAGTATCTTAAAATTCGAAGTTATTCAAAATTTTATCAAAAATCCCTTCAAAAAATCAGGTTTTTTGGACCTAGAAATTACACAATTGAATTTAAGGTCATAAAACCTATACTTTTTAGATACCTATACTTATGGTAGGTATGAAAAAATCATTTTCATCTTCGTGAATAGACCCCAACGAAAATGACAGGCCCTTAAAATTCTACTTTAAAGCACTTTTATGGTGATGATCAATAAAATCTGAAAATCGACTTTCTCAAAACCTGGTCATGTTGCATACCAAAATGTCACAAATTTGATGGAGATTTAGAAAAACATTAGAACCATAGGTCAAAAATGAAGCGAATGAAGGTTTTGGCCTTTCGTAGCCGTTTTTGACGAAAAAACCACACACAATTGCATTATGGGCATGAAATTCTGAAAAATGAAAATATTGTTGTGGGAATGAATTTCTAGCAAGTCTTTGAACCATTGAATCACGAAGCAACACCAAATTTGTATCCATCAGCTTGAGTATCCCGTTAGCAAGGGTCGGACTTTGTGGTTTTTAGCCTTATTTTTGTAGGTTTTAAGGGGTATTTTGATTTTAACACATATTTTTGAGATCATTTAGGTACTAATGGTATATTCATAACATTAGTAACTTTACAGTGAATCACTGTTCAAAATTTGAGGTCAAAAGAACTTTTTTGTAAAAAGTTATTCGAGAAAAACCATTTTGTAGGTTTTAAGGGGTAAATAGCTAAAACTGCACTTTTTCACTTCCTCGTGAAAAACTGAAAACTGTTTTCTACAAAACATCGCTGCTAGGGAAGACAATCATAGACAACGTACTTTCAACACAAAAAGTTTCAGCCTTACACTCCAACTAAACAATGAGATAGAGGGTACCACTTTTTATTGTGGGTTTTAAGGGGTATCCACTGGTAACATCAAAATGGTTTTAAGGTTTACGCAATCTTAATCCTTCCTTAATAACAAAATATGAAAATGGGGTAGACGTTACACTTGAGGCCATCACTATGATTAACAAGATTGAAAAATCAAGAAGTTTCCTCATACTATCGCCTCTTGAACCATTGGATCACTTCAAAATTTCAAAATCCCTCCTCAGCCCCTCCATTTCTGTTGGTTTTTGGGACATGTATAAATGGTTTAAAAATTGATTATCATAATAACGACAACACACTTCATTTTCATCAGGAACTCGAGTCTGTAAGGAAATTTCAAATCGATCATATTTCCAAAGGAGTCAGTTTTCCTACTTATGTAAACTTCCTTCTTAAAGGTTTTGTGTGTCTGAAACCGTACGTGATTTCCAACTCTTGTCAACTCAATGTTTTGATTTCTGGGATAATTTGTCATATCAATTAGTGAAGGGTTCATGAAAAACCGTTTTTGCAAGGCGTGAGGAGAGGTGAGTCAAGAAATTGATAACTTTTTTACAAGAAGGAACCTTATTGTTAATCATAGATGTTTCATGAGCCCTTTGGATATAAGAGAACCCTCCCCCTTCCCAATGTCCCTGATCACGCCATCACACCAAAAAAAGTTGTAACCACGTCCGAAAATATTCTATCACCACGCCACCACACCAATAAATTCTTTTATCCATCATCATGCCTTTTGAAATCTTAGATCACGCAATCACGTCAAGAAAATGCCTAATCATACCATCGTGCAAACCGTTGGAGACCTCGTTCTCAAGAAAGAGGGTTTTTTTGGTTGACTTTATACCTGTTATTGACTCCATGTTTGATATTGCTATTACCTGTCTGTCAATTCGAGGTATCGTCTTTTTGAAAACTGTCAAGTTTAAAAAGAAAAATTAACAAAAATAGCAGATGGGTTTCGGGTGAGGAGTTGGCTTGGTTATATGTCATGGTGTTGTCAGGCTTAACATGTCAATATCATTTATCAGTACTTCACTTCAATTCTCAACTTCCTATCTCTTGAAGTTTGAGCGGAAACAAGATAAGCAAAATTTGTTCCTCAATAATGAGCGTCAGTCAGCTGATTCGCGAAAATTGTCTTACTTTCTGTGAAATTACCGTGAGAGTGATTGTAATCTAAGATGATTGATTCTTTCATCCTTTGGAATTATTCTGCATGTATTTTACAGAGATACCGTAAACCCAACAAACTAGTACCTTTTTTACAGCGTACAGGCAAACTTTTTAACTTTATAGAAACAACGGCCTGAAACTCGATGGGGATTGATATTCCAATATCATATGGCTAGGGATTTTAATTTTTTTTTCAAGTCAGAAAATTCATTTGGGATGGGAAAAATAGCATATCATTTTGCAGCGAGGATTGATTTATTTGATTATTTTCAGTGGGGAACAAAAATTGAAGGATAATTTTCCACCGGGGACGATATTTTGACCAATTTTTCAAGTGGGAAGGTTTGTGAGAAGGGGTGTACTTTTAGAAGCCCCCCCCCCTATTACAACCTTTGAGAAACCTTCAACTATAACTATATACATACTTTCACTCATCAAATTTGCATGAAAATCAAGGTCCACGAAGAATAAGTTTTGAGAGATCCCATTGGCAGCTGGTTGAAGTAGATCAAGATAAATCTATTGGATCTGTTAGAAAATCGGTCGATTTTGTTAGGAATGTTAAGAATGTTTTAAAAGATTTCAATTCAGTGGTTGAATATTTGATGGATGATGATTGCAAAGTATTTAAGATAACATTAATCCGTAACCCGGTTTTTATGATGTGTGTGAGAAAAAACAAATTAACAATTTTTGGATTTTTCCAGTTGAAATTTTCTTGTTGTGCAGAATGTCGAATGATTTTGCGGTTTTTGACCTCTCTTTCTCTTATGAAATTGAATATCCAAAAATGGTAAAATGATTCATTTTTTGTTGAGATGCTTTTGAGGTCAAAATAACATCTCCACTTTGCAAAACGTATTTATGTGGCTGGTGACTTTCATCAAAGTCATAATCGCGTGGCTCCTCCAAGTAAAAGTGCTTAGAAGTTAGAATATAAATTTTCCTGGTATCATTAATTTTTTACTCAATATGACTAATTTCATAATACATTTTGAAGCATTTGTTATTGTGCAGTCATCACTTATCTATCACATACCTAGACACTTCAAAGGAAAAAATTCTTGAAGTTCTTAAGATATATTATAGCTTATCAAAGTCTGTCCATCACGGTGTCTTTCTAAGGGTCTATTTCCGTTCAAATGCCACATAAGAGGGAATAAGCTCAAATCAATTTTTCTTTCACGTGTTTTTACTCAAAGAACTTTCGACAATGGTGAACGAATTCCGGCATCAATTTTATAAGATAAACAATGTTAGAGACAGCCTCTCTATATTGCGGAAAAGCAAACCCTTAAAGATTCCCCTTCTCGGTAAACATCATATTTAGGCACTTCTTTCTTTTGTCTAATTTGTGTTTATCTTAGTAACTCATCTTTTGTTTTCCACCTTAATGTTGGAGTCATTGTAAAGGATTCTGTTCCTATAGCAACGACACTCACATGAGGGTCTAAAGGGATATATTTTGGAGCCAGATGCTATAATAAGATCCAAAAGGACCAATTCCATGTCTGATACAGAGTTGATATGGAATATTTTTTACACCCCTGTCTCATAGCCCCGGTGGAACTTCATTCTACAAGGGGTAAAAGTTTCTATTGAATTTCTTGAATTTTTCAGGACAAAAAATCCAGTGGGGTGGTTTTTGGGAGTGCAATTTTTTCCATAGCATTTTAAATGGGGATAAAAACAAATTCAATTTTCCAGTGAGGTTTAAATTGTAGGGCATTTTTCACACTAGTACGAAATCTTATCCAAATTTTCCAGTGGGTAGGGGGTCCTACCGGGTCTGTGACACAGGGGTGTTTATTTCGAGACTCAGAAAACACCCTATGTATCTAACGTTCAATGTTAGATCCAGTCTTTTGAAAACCCTTTTGTCCTTTTCAGCAAGCAGGTGGCCAATCTAACATACATGTTCCAGAAATAATTAGAAGTTTAACTTAATGTTTGAATTCGAAAATCTTCACAAAATAGTTTTGTTTAGCTAGACATCATACAGATAAGAATCTCATATCTTTAACTTTAAAACATATGTCCTCAAAAGTTTCACACGAATAGAAAACTATTTCTGTACAAAATTTACTTTAAAATTTCTCAAGCTCTTTAATCATTTTAAGTGAATATTTCATTGATGGAAAAAGCGAAACATGTTTCTTGAGCCTTGAATGCAACACGAAGGTTATCAAGAACCCATAGAATCAGGCCATCACGAAAAGCCACATTTTTTATTCAATTAAACTCAATTTTTGATGATAATTATAATTCTGAAATTCATTTTAAATGTAAAATTACACTTTCAAACATCACACAATGAACAAGACAGTATAATTTTCAATTTGTAAGGTTTTACAATGTATTTATGAAATATTTTTGGGGTTTTTTACATGTTCTTTCTATTAGGGAATGTTTTTAAACATTACAATTTTTTTCAAAAGATATTCTCTATAATTCTTATAAAACTGTCTCTAAACAAAAATATCGTTATTTTTCCTAAGATTTTCAAAGAATAGCTTATAAGCCTTATATAATATGTAATATGTACACTATTTTACAACACATATAATAAAATCCAATATCTCCAAGAAAAAAAAACAAGAAAAAATCTCAAACAAAAATTTACAAAAATAAACAAAAATATTAACAAAAACAATAATACCTATTATGTAAACAACCTATTTATCCTTAAAACAAAAATTATTTTTTTCCTTCAAAAACTCATTAAATTTGGCTGATAGGGTCTTTAAGAATAGAAAAATGACTCTACCTAAATACAGTTTCCTGTCTAATCACCTAATGGCCTTCGTTAATTACAGTTGGAAAAACCATCAATATTCTGTCAAATAGCTTGTTTCCGTTAACTTTGAATATATGTACTAAGACGGATTACCTAAGGTATGAAAAAGCATTTTTCTCATTTCAAAACCCACTCTTTCGATTGAATAGAATAATTTCTACAAATGTGTTTGATAAAAGTTGCTTTAGAAATATGATGACATTTTATTGACATTGTCCTTTCACCTTTCCTACGAGTTAGTGTTTCCTCTGTACGTGAATCAATTCAGTTGAGTTTTATCGTTTAGTCAAATACATAAATTATCATATAGTATGTTTATCAACAAAATATATACAGAAAACATCAAAAAAGGGTCCCTATCAAACATAAACAAAATAAAAACGTAATTGATGTTTAAGTGAAAATATCAATCTTTGGGTCATGTTGTTGACAAAATGCATTCTCATATTTTGCAGTTTGCTAACCAACTTTGGAAAAATATTTTCACCTAAACTTACTCAACATCTGAATCATCGTGAAACACAACCAAAAAATTATTATCAACGTATTTAAAAACATGCATAAATTAATTTGTTAATATAAATATTAGTATTTTAGTCTTTCTCATTTTAAAAGAGTTCCTCCATAAATCCTCTTTGATTTTCATTTTTCCCAAGTAACATATCATCAAATCAACCAATAGAATTCTAACTAGCATAAACAATGACATCATGGGTTTGCTCCTGTAACTGTCCAGTACCTTTCTTACTCCTGTTACCACGCATCAAGAATCCTTCTAAGAGATGTCCTTCCGAGTAATAACCATCTGCTGGTTTCGTTAAAGTTAATTCAAAATCCTCACCACCATCATGGCCATCTTTGATTGATCCCCAGATTGCAATTTTATCCTCAAACACTGTAATCCTACCAGTAAAAGCACGAATTTCATGTGCTCTGTTTGTGTGTACAATCTTACACTTTCTGGTTTTTCCAGGTAGTTTTTTGGTTAATGTGACTTCCCAACTACATACGCAAGCACATGGTTGCCCATCACTTGGATATAAGTTCATTTTAATTTTATTTTGTCGTAATTGAAACTTTTGTGTCTCGATAACATTGTTTTCATCAGCGTAATTTGAAATATCGAACTCATCCCATGAGCATGATGATAGTCTTTTGAACTGGTGAATTGAATCTCGTACTATACTTGCTCCTCTTCTTTTAACATTTTTCGTATCAATATTAGCCAGAGGATTTCTCTCCTTAACTCGTTTCACTAGATCCATCTTTTCGTCTCTTGATAAAATTTCCAAATGATAAATCGTTGATTACGTTCACAAGTTATATTCAATTTTTTTTAGATAAAATTATGTTATAGACGTGCTAACTAACTCAACGTCGCCAATCTCTGAAATGAATAAGACATGAAAAATCGACCTTCTTTTTATTTCGTCTGACAGCTATTCGTAGAATGTCAGCTATTTAACAAAACAGCCAATCAAAACACTCTTCGAAGGGAATCGCCATCTAGCAATCTTAACAACAAGCCGGGGGTAATGATTACTTTCTTGATGATTAGAAAAACTCGTAGGCTAATAGATACACACTAATTTGAATAATGTATTGTTTGAAATAATATATTTAACATATTAGTATCAGTTGAAAATTTTATTAATCAGAATTTTATACTAATTTTTAAACATCAAATTCACTTTCTATACCCCCATCTTTGAAAACACATTACGCCATTTTGCTGATTGATATGATTTTAAACAAACGAATTGTATTCACGTCGCTCTAAAGTATAACAAACGGATTGAACAACAATCGCTGCGGGAAGACAAAAAGGAACTTTTTTTCTTTTTGTGTTGATTTTGGATTTAATTACATTTCGCATCATACAATAACTTTATCAGTAGAGGTACTTTCTTTACAATGTATAATTTACAGCACCTGACCCCGAGAATGCAGTAAACCCCGAGAATGTAGGTTTCTCATTTTTTAGCGTTGTAGCCCTAACGATAGTTCAACTTCATAAAAAGTTGTATCAGAGCCTGCTGTTACATATTACTTAACATTTATAGACATAAAATTTAAACTTGAATTAGTTTTTTCCAACGGAAATCTGAATCAAAGTTGATCGGATACAACCTGAATTGAGGCATTTTTTAAATAAATCTTCTCTAAATCGAAATCTATTGGAATTAAGTTATGATGATAGGGTATTTTCTTACTCCTAATGAACAAAGGAAATGGGAAAAATAGTCCATTTCAAAATTTGTTGTTCTAAGTCAGATATTTTGACGAAAATGCTTGACCTACTTTTTGGGGTTAGTTGACCTTCAATTTTGGGCCTTCATAATCCGACACAAAAAAGTTTGTCAAATTATGTAAAACTTATTTGTTGTACTTTCATAACATGAAAGTACTACCTGGGAGATGATTGATGTTGACATTTTGAGCTTTTTCGACGTATCCCAGACCCGCTGGGACCCACCCCAATTAGAAAACTTGCCTAAGTTTGGAACAATAGAATTTCTATCCACATCGGGACTTTAGTAGAAATCTTTGTCCCCGTTGTGGGAGAAGTTCCAACGGGGCTATGAGGCAGGGGTATAGTTACATTATTCACATATTTTAACAAAAAGTTTTCAACCTACAAAATAAAAACAATTATCTTGTCTCTTTTTTCGTCCTTCCTTTTACTTTTCCTCATTTGTAGCACGATGAAATTAATATCTTTGTTAAATTTTTGTCAGAGTATATTTCTAAAGTATGAATTTCACTTAGAAATTAATAATTTCGGATGAATACTGAAATTCTGCTCTCAACAACCAAATCTTTTCATCTACATTCTGGGGGTTAAAAAGCAAAAAATCCATTTTTCAGAATAACAAAATGCTCTTTAGAATATTGTTTTGGCACAAAATATTTCTAAAATTTGCTGTTATAATTAATCCATTTGAAAAAATATCAACATTTTACTATTACTATATTTAAAGCAATAAAACCAAACCTACATTCTGGGGGTTATAACGAAAATGGGAGTCAACTTCAAGGACCAAAAAAATTAGCCTATCTATCAAAAGTAATGAAACTAACCCCTGGGAAAGGATTTAGGAGGTTCAAAATTTCATTGAAAACATTCATTGTTTTTAAAAATTCAAATCTACATCTTTCAGGTCTGATTCAAATTTCACCTACATTCTCGGGGTCAGGTGCTGTATTGACAATCATCATAACAAAAAATAAATCTTAACGTGTAAAGTAAGCCGCCTCTGTTCATTGAATAGAAATTTCGAGAATAGAGAGATCTCAAAATGGGGTTTCCCTTTCACTGCTAAGTCGCTTTATGCTAGGCACGTCAAGACTTGCCCCCGATCAAATGCTCCATTAAGACAAAATGGGTATTTCTTTAAATTGTATGTTATTTAATTACAGTAATTGCTGTAATCATATGTCATAATAATACCCCATTTATAAATGCTTGAAAATATTGTGCCATGCAAAAGAATAATAATAAGAGCGATATTTTTAGTCTTCTTTAGTTTTCTTAAAATCTTTTGAAACAATGCTTACTCTTTATTAAATAATTTAGCTTGATTTCCCTTGTTATTTTGTTAATAAAGATACAGTGCTGTTTATAATGAATTAATTGATACTCATGCATCCCTAAAATCTTTCAATGGTTATTTGGAAGTACGAGTATCTCATTCTCCCCTATCCCCCTACAGGTAGGAATTTTAGGGATTCAAGCTACCTTTTCTGTTTTTATCTTTTAGAGAGGTTCAATGTATGTTGATTTACAGGCTTTAAGCTAAAAGTAAATTTCTGTGGGAGCAAAACAAAGTTTTTTGTAAGTGTGAAAATTTTTTCTCGATATTCGTTACTTCCTTTCCCTTGAAATTATGTCAACTTTTATTTAATTTGAAGGAATTTTTCTGTTTTGTTGTGCTGGGAAAATTTATTGACACACGCTATGGGAGTTGGTTTGTTATCTGTACACATCTCATGCTATGTATGTGGTTTTTTCCGTTTCCCTATATCTTTTTTTAATATAGATTGTTAATCTTCTCGACATTTGGAAACATTTCTTTACTTCCTTAACTCTCAGGACCAACTCGGTCTTGGGACTGAGTGGAGAAAACTTCTAAACAGATTGACCAAAATAGCTTATTTTGCCCTTAGATTTGATTGATGTAGAGCAAAGTTGAATCAAAATACTCATTTCAATCAAGAGTTCAAATCCGGAGACCTGGAAAATATTTCTATTCTTTAGTCGTCAAAATTCGTGGGCTGAATTTGTAGTAAAATTGTACATTCAGAGAATTGTTGATTATATTTTACCCACTGACCAAACCTGCGCATTTTTCACTATACTACCCATCAAGTTACTCACCTAGTCTGTCTCATTTTTCCCTCAAAATTGATTACTTTGGCAAGAAATCTGATATATTTATTGTCTTGAAATTTTTTGCTTAGAAGAGGCAGTCCTTAGCATGAAAGTTTTCACAAGTTTCACATGTTTTTTCAAACATCAATCGTTGCTGACCCTTCCATCAAACCTTTTGAATAAAATCTTGAAAAGAATCACTTTTTGTAAATTTCTTCTGTTAGGATGGTGTTTTGACACAGAAAGTGACTTTCTCATTTCCCAACAATGAAGTTCACTTCTGATTCACTGGTTTTTACACATGATTGTACCAGGCCGATTTCTGAAATTCCTTGTTCTTAAAAATCCTTTATTATAAAACGATAATCATTTTTTGATTCTTATCTTCCCCAAGATTTTGCTGCCTAGTCGTTTTTCTTTTTGTGAGGGGAAGTCTTGAAGATAACAACTATACAGATCATTGAGTCGATGATCAAAATGATTTTCTAAAGTTGAAGAAAGCTGTCATTCTTATTGACACCTGTACCCACTTACTACCTTGACTCAGTAATAATAAATCATAAAAGCTAAAAGTTATTTCTTCGACGCTAGCATTCAGCCGTTCATCCTTGAATGTGATTTTGAGATGCGATCAATTATTGGGAGAGTCGAGAAATCGTCGTTTGTGTCGTTTTCTTTAACGTTAATCTAAATCATCTACCTTATCGGGGAAAACTTCGTCGGGGAAAATTTTCGTGGGGGGTGAAATATTCGTCACTGGTAGTTGGTAAACGCATTAAGGCCCGGGAAAACTTTTGTCGGGGAAAATATTCGTCACTTGGCCAAAATTTCGTCATTTTCCCCCGACGAAGTTTTCCCCGATAAGATACGTCTAAGATTCGAAGATACATCCTAACCAACGTTTTAAGTGAATACAGCTCCAGCCAATCAATAATTTCTATCTGAAAATATCACTCTGATGGCCAAAAGTGATCCCACCGACCGGTTTATGCCTTTTCTAATTGCAGGATGTTGGAAAGGCTGCTTCCATTATGACCTCACTGTTGTAATTTGAAAATAAAGGGACGTTCCGGTTCATTATCGAACCTAACCGGGGCGAAACAATAATTACAATCAACCACTAAATGAAACATTTGGACGTTGAATCTAATATCTTAATGAAAATAAGTTTCATTTCCCTCTTTTTATTGAAAAAGGGTAATCAACGATGAAAAGGGAAATTTCTTTGTTAAGATGACCGCAATAAGTCATTACCTATTGTCCTGTTATTTCAGATGAAACATGTTTCTTGTCATTCTTATTCTTCTTAATCCTTTTTTTCTTTTTGTATAAATCAAAAGAAAGGGTAACTAAAAGGCTGCGTATGCCACGTATTATCCAAGCTTGATTTTTAGTTTACGGAAAAACTGGCACAAAACGTTGTTTCAACGTTTTTCCAACGTTATATGGACGTTGTAAACGTTAGATGAACGTCTAAAAAACGTTGTGTGCCAGCTGGCATGTGAGATTCATTTGAAACACTTTGTGATATGTTTTGATCACGTAATGTAATTTAATGTAATGTAATTTAATTTTCTAAAATATGAAAACTTCTTCTTGTTCTTAACACACCGTACCCAGTGTGAAGAGCGTTTTGACATTTTAAAGATGGCACTCAGGTTATGTTCTGTCATCTTCGCTCTCATTTTTCTGCCAACGATTTGCCATAACCCTTTGTGCGCGCTGTTTTTTTGAAAAAGTTGAAATTTTTCTAATTTTTTTTTGCCATAAAAGCTTGTAGCTTATGATTTAGAAGATGGTTTTGGTACCATTAGAAAGTTATTTTTATACTCTTTCTAAAAACATTTGGTTTATGCCCCTTTAAATCAAGTGGTCAGGAGCTATGGCCTCAAGTCTGAGACTCGGTATTTTGGCTTGTTTTGGACGCATATACGCGTCCCTCGCAATCTAAGGGTTAATGTATCATTTTTAGTTGCTTTGAAGTTTGTACTGTCCAGTGGTGACTTAGGGAACAAATCCAAAAAGATTCAGAGGAGGTCAACAAGTTCTACTGTACCCTCTTTGGCTTATGCCTTTCCATAATTCAGGTTTCTTCTTGCAAGAATTTATCCCTTCTTCGGGCCATGAATTCAAGAATTTGTGCCAAAATCGTAACGCAAATATTATTGAAGCATATCTCACAATCTAAGGAACGTGTCTATACAGGATTGTCTATTGACATATTTTGTCAACCAATGGTTACTTGTAAAGTTGATAAGCGGTATAAACAATGTCTATTCTGTTGGCAAATAAACTCCCCTTCATCCAAAAACAAGCTTCTTAGCGCCTTATTTTTTACCTTATATCGACATACGAGTATTTTTAAGTTTTCATACGTGATTTTCTAACGGTTTTAATGGCAAGGATTTATTAAAATTTTGAAATCTGCCTCTTTCATTCTTATGGTTATGACGTTTATACCTTACGTTATTTCGACTCAAACATACACTTTTTTTTTTATAAGAACAAACTATATAAGAACATAAGGCTTCGAGGCCCAAAAATTTAAGAACATTCTAAGAACATTCTAAGGCTTTGGAGACTTAAAAACATGCATTTTCTTAAGAAATTACATCAAAATGCTCAAAAAATGCTGAAAATAAGAACATTTTAAGAACATTTTTAGGCTTCAAATCCAAAAAACTAAGAACATCCGAAGGCTTCGAAAACTTTTGACGTTCTTATAAAAAAAAAACGTGTATCACTTCTTCTGTTACACTTTTCTTGAAGTTACGAAGTTAAACCTTTCCAATTTAATTACTAAAATAAAGAAAGTTAGTCTACCACGTTTTCGTTTCTACATCTTAGTTTGACAAGATAATTGATTGAAATTTTGATGAAAAAGGTTGTCACACGCTTTTTTTGAATGAAAGAATGTCCATGATGAAAATGGCCAAAAAATTAAGAATATGCTAAGAATATCACCATCATGGAATTTTGCTACTCAAGCGAAGAATGCCATTTTTAGAGCATTTTTAATTATAAATTGTCAAATACCCCCAAGTAAGGCTCACTCCTTTCACAAAAATGCCATCTTATGCTTGAGACGTATGTACTAAATGTTAAATCTAACCTGAATTAGGACCCTAACCTAAGAATATGCTGTAAGAATATTTTAGGATGATTTTCCCAAAAAAGTTAAGAATATCCATCATGAAATGGATTTACACCATTCTTATAAAAAAAAAAGCGTGTACTGCTTGTTGATCGCAAAATATGAGAATGGATCCTCCCTATAGGTTAGGCTAAAGACATCATTGAAACGTCTTTTGGTCTACATAATCGCTTATCCACTACGTGTGGTGTTATGAAGGTCACATATTCACAACAAATCTTTTTCTCGATCGATAATGGGCTCATCAAGGAGGAGTTGTGTGTTGGTAAAAAACGATTTTGCAATTGACCTTAAAGGTAAAAAACTTGATCTATAGAAAGAAAGAAACAGAAAATTAGGCACGCGAAGAAAATTTTTTTGTATACAGTCCACCTACGCTTTCTGTAACACGTTTCGTTATGAATGTTTGTCTGTTTGTCCTATAAAGTCACTAAAAAAATAAGGGGCACTGACAAATTTGAATTTTCTTAATCTTGACTACGTTTTCTCCCAAGTAAGCAAACTCATTTTTCATTCATCGGGTTATCCAGAAAGAAATCTGTTCTTGATGCAAGGAGGTATGGTTGTATATTGTAAAGCTTGAAAAGCTTCTAGCAACTCATGAGGACTCACTCCAAGGTAATATTTGTGTTCTGATAAACGATGACAAATCAATTCAATGGTGGGTGATTGCTTAAGTTATTTCTTTTATGTTAAATTGAAATCGATTCAGGTATAGGTTCATTCATTCATATTCGATATATTTGTGACTGGTGAGAAAAAATGAAAGTCTCTGTGCTAAGTCCACTTCTTCTGGGCCCTTCATCGACCTGTCACGCAGAAAAATCTTAATCCCCTCTCGAGGGAGATGATGCTTGAGAATTTTTTTCCTGTTTCAAAATATTCGCACTCACTCTGATTTCCTTCATTTTAAGTAACTGGTGAAGGAGTAAAATTTAGAGTCTATCAAGCTGTTATCACCTGAAACTCATTTGTCTTGTAAACCATAATCCATAACTCGAACACACGCACACAGGGAACACAAATTTGTTCGATTTAAGGAAATTTCGAGTTATGGAGTAAGGCATTGTTAGATGAAGGGGAGAGGAAACTTGTTCGAGTTAAGGAAGCATTTGGGCTATAGAGGTTCGAGTTAAAGAGACTCTACTGTATATGACCTTTTACACCCATTTTGTCGTCACAGACACCAACTAATACTCTATAGAACCATGCGGATGGTACATTACATCGGTTTAAAAAAAATCATAATGGCAGCTTTGACCATATGGGTGATCGGCTTTTACTGTGTCACTGTTGATACTTCCTTAATTAAATTCGCGGAAGATGGGAAGTAATTAGCGATATAAATACCTTTCAGTTTAAAGCAAAAACATGTTAATTAGTTACAGGAAAGAGTATCACAGTCAAAAGCTTTATTTTTGTTCAAAATGGTTGGAAGTGAAAAATATACATTTCTTGTTCTAGAATGTATCCTTCCTCAAGTGTAGGTTTTGTTGATTGCCGATCCTTACTGATTTATTTTTGACGTGTTAGATTCTGAATATTGTTTGATGTTTTGATCTTTTTGTAGGAAAAGAACAGGGTTTGAGAAAAGAGGACGGAAAATGATTTCGGGTTTTATTGTTTTTCTATTCAAATCGGCGCCCTTTGAATGTTCCGGGCGATGTGAATAAAATGGCGGCCTTTGAGAGATGGGGAAAAAAATGGTGATGGCGATTATGTGCAGTGCTGTTCATGTTCAGTCAACTTTCTCTTCTTTTTTGAGGGTTTTCCTCACAATTTTAGACATATCTCTTGTTTGATTGGTTTGTTCAAACATTTGGCTTTCCTTTGCAAAAGAAATCTGGGGAAAACCCTGTGTTGTTCAAAAGTTATTCAAGACTGTAAATAGGCAGTGCAGACTGGTTGGTTCAAAAGTGGTGTTTGGAAAGATGTCCATTTCACAAGAAAGATAAGTATACAGTGCTCAAACCAAAGATTTTTGGAATCCTTTAACATGAGGCTATCTGGAAATATATATTTATACACTCGGGGAGGCCATTTTCAACTCGGACAGTTCCTAGAACTTGTACTTTTTACTGTCTTTTCAAACAACGAATTGGCTCTTTTTACCCTCAAATGTAATGCAGAAAAGTTGATATCGAAATTATTTTGCTCAAATTAAGAGCACCATCACACTATGTTCTATTTTTAATATCCTCAATTGTATTGGAAATTTGTTCAAAGCGTAAGAATGGCAATAAGGCTGTGTGAGATTATGTGACCGCCTGGCAGTTTTCAGAGCTTAATTGGGTTTGCCCCCTCCCTCAAAACATTTTTAGCATTGAAGTCCTTGCCCTTAAAGTATACATTTATTCAGAAAAACTGTTTAAAAGCCAGAAAATGATTTTATTTCCACTAGTTTTGCAATGAGTGAGGAAATATTTGCCTAAATGCCCCTCCCCCCAGTTACATCAAAATGCCTCGAAAATGTCAATATGAAAATTGCGTAATCAGAGAACGTATGTCTCGCTCATTATAAAAAGGCCGAGAAAAACTTCCAATAATTGGATTGTAACATCGAGTTAAGTCTCTTTTGTTAAGTCACCAGGGGGTAAATAAAACAGACCTTGATACATTTATCGTTCGTTTCAACTTGACCATTTGTTTAAAACTCAGCCTCCTAAATATTTGGGGTAGGTAAAATATGTACAAAGAAATTCATACTTTTCCAACCCGGCCAATCTTTAAAAAAGAAGCGAACAATAAAATGTAATTACCCTTTCCAAATAAACCTCTTCGGTGGCGAGCGTAGTCTACTCTGACGTAATTGTAAAATTTATGTAATGGGAGTTTGACATAGTAATGTAATGTTGTTTGGGGAATTATGAAGTTCTCTGGGATTTCGATTGCATTTATTCAGGTTGATTTTTTATGACTTCTAATGGTACTTTTTCTAACGAGTTTGATTACTCTGTTCTCACACTTATGTCTTTTTTTTTCGCGTCCTTTTCCTTGATTACTTTTATTTATATTTTTAAAGACAGGTAAGAAGGCATATTGATGTAACTGTCCCCCCCAGATGGATCACAGTGATTTCTGCAATACTGTCGTACTGTACTCTGCAAACTGGATATGTGCTACACACATTATTCATTATCCATTACAGGGACTAAAATAACATTGAGAGCTTCAGTTTATTAGAATACAGTCAACAGCCATATATAGCGAAAAACAGAATGATAGAATGTTTAAGATTTTTAATTTTTTAAATTTTGTTAAACTTGAGGGCAATATAAGCTGTTGATATAATGAGATTAAATACAGGTATATATGCATAAAATTTTGTTAGTCCTAAATGATAAGATCAATATGTATTTGGAGTGTATACCATTGACTCTTTTTTATCCTAGAAATTTTTAAGATAAAATAAAAACATAATTGGCATATATATACAGACAAACAACATTTTTATAACTGTCTAAATGGAGACATCTGAGTAAGTATGAACTTCAGTTTCATTTAATACATTTTCGTGATTTTAACATTTCTGTTGGCAAAATTTGAAATTGTTTCACATTCACACGTATATATGGGCATATACATGTTCTGAGAAAGTTTTACTCTTAAAGATTTTGTTAACTAATCAATCTAGGTTAAATAATGCAAATGACTTAACTTAACCTAACCTAACCCATAATGGAAAATATGTTATTATGGACAAATGACTTTGTCAGGGTTAGCTCTTTTAATTTGTAAAGACTTGAAATCCAAGTTTGTTCTATATTTTTCTTAAAATATATTAAAATCAATAAAATTTTGTTTCATTCAGGAAACATCTTTCCAAGTTGAATGAAATATGTCGAACCTGTGGTAACAAGATTGTAATCAAGCGTTTTAAGTCCTATAATCCAAAATTGGCATCAACATATGAAAGGACGATTCAAGAACTTTTCGGTTATACCTTAAAAGATGATGTCACAGGTATCCATCCACCCAAATTATGTGACACCTGTCGTAAGAAATTAGATGATGCCAATAAGGCAACGCATACCACTTCAGATGTTCTACCAGTTTTTCAACCTCACTCTGACACTAGTTGCAATATTTGTAATTTACCAAAAGTGAGAAATAAAGGATTTAGAATTATAAAAGAATCGAAAACGACTAGTGAAAGTTCTCCTGATCAAAGGAATCAAAATTCAAGATCTCCATTTTCATTAACTGAAGCTGCCAATCAATGTAATTTAATGGATCTGAGCAAGTTTGGAGATCCAACTTACACATTTGCATTTATTGATAAAGGTTTTGTGATGGGGTTCAGATTTGAAATTGAGATTGATGGCAAGTGGAGATTGTACCATGGGAAAAACTTGATTGAAAGAAATAATAAAGTTTTGCAATTTCTACCTGATGTAATCAATGTGGAAAATGCTTTGTATATTTTTGAAACAATAAGTGCATCCAAACTTTGTCCTGGAAATGAGGACTTTAAAAACCTTATTGATGAGAAAATAAATTCTAAAGAATGTTCATTCAAGGATAAAGAAAACAATATAAAAGCTACCATCGAAAATGCATCATTATCAGGTGTGGAAGACCTCAAAACTATCCGTGTTAAAGATTGTGAGTTGTTGGTGAGAAATGATGTTAGTAGATGCGAACCATGTATCAAATACCGTCACTATTTGCACAATATTGTTTATCGTCGTTCGGTCAGCCCAGAACTGCCATCTAAATTCACAGCTAACAAATATCTCTCAAAAGATAATTTGATGAAAAAGGCAACTGATCAGCAAAAACAGATCAAATCGTTGAAGCGTAGCCTTGAGTCCATGAGAACCTTTGTAAGTCAATTGGTTGAAGATGAAGGATGTGCTGTGGAGAACAATTTGTTGAAAGGTTTGTTGAAAAAGAATTTTTGATTTTTTGATGTTTTTTAAAGGTTTGGTCATAATTTTTCCTTTTTTCTCTTTCACCTACCAAAACTCTGTACTGATGATCTCAAGGAAAACTTATTCTATGCAACAATTCACTCTCTCAAGAAAAACTTCTTCTACACAATAATTCACTCCCCCAAAAGGGTGAGTTATTTTTGTTTTCAATGTGACAACAAGAACAAGATGTTGCACAAAAGACTCATTATAATGATCAACATCTCATTGCATGCAATAATTCTTTCTCTGCTTTATCTCTTTATACAGAAGTATGCAATAATGTAGTTTCAACAAATGATTCACCTTTTGATAAGGACAGTCCAATCCACTTGCTTTGGGAACAGCAGAAAAAGCAGGTATCATTGGAAAACAAACGAACTATGAGATGGCACCCTGTGATGCTTCGATGGTGTATATCCATATACCTTAAATCCTCTGGGGCATATGAGCATCTACGAAATTCTGGCTTTTTGGTCCTGCCCTCCAAAAAAACTTTGGATAAATATGTCAATTTTACCACACATAACACTGGATTCAATCCTGATGTATTGGAGAATCTACTTCGACTAACGGAGAACCAACAACATTTGCATGTTGGTCTTGTACACGATGAAATGAAAATTAAATCTGGCATTGTGTACAGTAAGAATTCTGGCAAGATAGTTGGATTTTGCGATCTGGGAGACATCAATAATGAGATAACCTGTTTTGATCGCCGTGTAACTAACCAAGACGAGCATCCCCCTATTGCAACTCACGTACTCACTTTAATGGTGCGAGCCATTAACTTTCATCTTAATTATCCTGTTGCCTATTTTGCAGGGGCTGGTGTCAAGGGGTATGAGCTGTATCATATCATTTGGGAAGCTATCCGAATTTTGGAATTCCTCGACTTCAAGGTATACTTTTTTATATTCTTTCAAGTAAATTAATTTTTTATTTTAGCTTAACTGCTTGATACCTTTATACTATAAATCCATTGTCATATGATAAAGCCCTTTCTATGTCCTTTTAGGGAAGTTGTTCTGTAAATTTTAAGATTTTTTCATGTTTGTAGGTGTGGTTTGTTGTCAGCGACGGGGCTTCACCAAACAGGAAGTTTTACAACTACCACAAAAGAAGTGAAAACATTATCGATGGCGTTGTTTATTCAACAATCAACAAGTTCGACCCAAGTCGTCGAATTTACTTTATTTGTGATGTTCCTCATTTAATCAAAACTACAAGGAATTGTGTAGCAAATTCACATGCTCATCAGAACACCAGAGAACTCTTTGTAAGAATATAATTTAGCTTGTTCTTATCGGATTTCTTTCCGGTTTCTTTTTAAAAAGGCGTTTTGTTGTCTATATTTATAGCACATTGCTATCACAGTATCCAAACTTTAGAAAAATTGAAGAAATAGTATTAGAAATCTAATAATATTTTTTGGATGTGACTCTTTACTTTGTTCTGTTTTAGCTTGATGGGAAAGAGATCAGCTGGCAGCATGTCATTGGACTATTAGAATACGACGTTGGTATAGATCGAGATGCACCTGGATTTCATCAAACGAAACTGACTGTTGAACATGTGCGTTTGACACCACGAGCAAGAATGAATGTTGCTTTAGCAGCTCAAGTAAGAATTCTAGTATTATGAACCATAACCATAATTTGTTTTTAGGCTTTTGGACAGAACTTTGCACAAAACTTCAGTTGTAATTATGTTGTCTCTACTATTGATTTCTAGTTTAAAAACATTCTATAATGTTTTAACGGCAAATCTTTAAGCAGCCTACTATATGACCTACTGCAATAACTGAATGTGTTCCTCGTTTTAGGCTCTAAGCAAGTCAGTCGCAGATGCCATGGAACAGCACAATCCTGATGTTACTGTCTCGACCAGAAAATTATTCCTTAAAATGGACGAATTTTTCGATATCATGAACGTCAAATCTACAGTTGAAGGAATTCACACGAACAAAGAAAACTTGAAGCCGTTCAAAAAGCCTAATCCTTTAAAACCAGATGGACGTTTGGATGTAAGAATATAAGCTTTTATCATATCAAAGAGATGCTTTTTCTAAGGGGTTATTAGATCGAAAGATATTAATTTAGAACTTTTTCACATCTTTGATATTTTTTCTTTATTTTGCAGTGGTTGGAGTCAAATTTTCTCAAATTCTTAAACGATTGGCAAGCAGAAATCAAAGCAATACCTGATGTTGATGATAAGAGAAAATTGAGAATGTGCCTTTCTCCTCAAACTCTAAATGGATTAAGAATTACTGGTATTTATATTTTCTGTAATCATTAAACAAATAGTGTTTAACGCCATTTTATGCAAAATATTCTCAAACGTGTATATTCTCAAACGTTCGTCAATCGAAGCAGCTTCCTTTCCCAGCTTTTTCTCGAAATAAACTGTTTTTCTGCCTTTTTAGTTCACTCTACCATCAAATTGATTCCGATACTTCTCAAAGAACCGGGAATAGAATTCGTTTTGACCGATCGATTTAACCAAGATCCAATCGAAGAACATTTTGGTTAGTAAACACATTTTATAACAAACAGTTAACTTTCGTGGAGACTCAACTGCTCATATTTTTTCAACACCTCAAATTGCTCTTACTTACTTTTTATGTACAGAAAAAAGCTAACTCGATTTTCACCCAATGTTACTACTAAGTAATCCCGTAGTCAGAGCTGTACTATATCGTTCTTAATTTTGACACTTTGAGCCTTACAAAATTTTTATTATGAGGGTAAACGTAAACGTGAGAGTACTGATCAAATGCAAAGTCAGTTGTAAAATTACTGCAAGTAAAGATTCGACTTGAAATTTATTACTGGCTTCTCTTCATCTTGATTGCTTTATATCTATAGGTAAGCAAAGAGCTAGACTTGGTGGCTGTGACAATCCTAGTCTAGGGCAGTATGGATCAAGTGAGGGGAAATTGATTGCTGCAAAGGACCAAGCTATTCTGGTTATGCGTGGTAACACCTCTGGTACCAACAAACCAAAACAAAAACCCCGGATTAATATCCATGACATGACACCTTTGCCAAAACGTCCGAAAATCGAGAAAAAGAAGAAAAAAGACGCTGATGATGATGGTCTTTTTGGAAATTTAGAGAAATGACTTATTAATTTCAAGAATAGTATATAAATATCAACCGTTTAGGGGATTTTTTATAGAAAAAATATAAATCGTGTACATCTAGATAATTTTTTTAGGTATTTTCACATACGCAGCATTCAATAATCCTTGACTCTATTGACTCTAAATAATCATTTTATTTATTTAAATTGTGTTTGACCATAAATTTTCATAAGGAATTAAGATTACCTGAAAATAGAACACGAATACAGGACATGAGTTTCATACTCACATCCTGTTTTTTTGTCTATTTTTGGAGAACATTTTTTTAAGATTTTAATACAGCCGACACGTTTCCTGGAATTCTGATTTTAACAACCTATAAATTTTCGGCTCCTTCTTTTTTTTATCTGACTGTAAACTTTTATATTTTTTCTATTTTTGAAATTTTAAATAAACTGTTTAATAAATGTATATTTTTCGAAATTTTAAATAAAAAGATTTTCATTAAAAGTGTTCGAAAAGTTAAAAAGTCACAAATTTCTTTCAAGGGCATCAGAGTCTTTAATTGTGATTTGGCAAGTAGGAAAAAAAAAACATTTTTATTTTAATCTGTACTGTTATTATCTTATATTTTCACATTTTTTATCTTCCAAGATATGTAAATCTGTTAATAAATGATTTAAACAAACATATATGTAAATACGTATTACAAGAAAAAAAGTGAAATATGACATAATACGAAAAAAATGCAGTCCATAAGTATGACATCAAAATATCTTATTCTTAAAAGCGTAATAGTTTTGGGGAAAGTACTGAATAGTGCGTCATTGCTTTGGTAAAAAGAATTTAAAAGACCATTTTTGTAATTGTTCATTTATAACAAATTCTTCCAGAATTTCAAAAGGTCAACAAAAAAATTAGTTACTTGGTACAAGAAAACCAGTCAATATCAAAAATAGACAAATATTTCACTCCATTAAGAATTAGGGAAAAAGGTTAAAATACCAAACAATCAAATTTGGAAAAACAACAAAAGAAAACAGCATACAGTAGTAGATAGGTTTTGGTGCAAACAAAAGAAAATCGACTTTATCAAAGTTTGCTTCAAATAAATTGTTAGTCCACACATTTTGGTACATTGCCCTTGAGTGAAAAAGATGATTGAAAAAATACCTTGCTGGAATAATAGTTCTGAGTGTTAATTAATATTACAAAGCCTTCATCTGCTCAAATTATTTTTCAAAATCTTTTCTATTTATTATTTTCGATTTTATTTTTTGCACTGAAATACTGGAAATCAGCTTTAAACCATACATATTGAAAGGATTGCAAGATTTCACTGTAAATTGACTAAAAAGCCATGACATAATTGACAATGTATTCAAAAAATGTTCCTGCAAAAGGATTGTCCTGACTGTCAATTTATTTGAAACAAACCTTAAAAGCATTTAAACACAAGCATCAAGTCTTTTAGCGTTCAGAAAATGATAACAAAATTTATGCATAAAATTCCTCACGATTTTTGCCACTTTTAAAACAAATTATTTTGATCTATTTTTCAAAATTAGGACATTTATTGAATATTAAAATAATTTTTCAACTATAAAAGTTTCAGTTTCAGAGAAACCAAAACCATGAGGATTTTACACAGAATTTGTACCATTTTTAAACCACTAACAATAAACCTTATTCTACCCTGAAAGCTGTTTTCTCAGTGCTGGTTTTCCCTTATCATCAATATTTGTTTTATTGTTCTTCTTAAGTTTAATGATCGTAACCCAAGCCTTAATGAAAGCATTAGCTCGAACATTGGTCCATATCTTGAAAACAGCACTCTTCAAATAGTTGGAGAGAGAGTCACTTAAATCTTTTGTCAAAGAGTCCCATGACATTCTCACAAGACTACTCTTGTCCATTTTCTCAAAAATTAAAGGCCTTAAATCCTCTCCAGCATAATGCACCATCAAATTTCTGTTTAGAACAGTACGAATAACATTTTCCAAACGGCGAATGAAAATGTAAAACTCATCATTGATGACATATGCTCCTCCACGGTTGATCTTTTCAGTCCACGAACGAGTGTATTCTAGGAAAGGGATAACTTTCCCTCCTTGTTCTTGACTCCAGCTATGGAGCACTAGCAACAATGCAGTTTTAGAATCTGATTCCTTCCTATCTTCAAGCTTTTTCAAAAGTACATATGGGATGTAGCCTGCAACGTATCGCAATATATTCTCCTCCTGGAGTGTAAGTTTCAAACTGAGTGCTTTTGTTTCAGGCCTGTTTTCAACAAGATTATTCCGATAATTCCAGATCTGTTTGTGAAGCTTGTGCAGGATGTAATGGAGTAAAATTCGAAGTTCTTTGCTCTCTGGAAAGTCCTTGAATATTTGTCTCCAAAATTTCCATATCGTTTTACTACTGAAAACCTCTTCCAGTTTGAACGTACAGCTTTCAATTTTTGAGGGGTGGTCTGGTACACACTGGAGCATGAAGATGGTGAATTGTTTGAAATAAATTAAAATAGCGTTGTCATTTTCTTCCAGTTTAGATGTCAAATATTTTATAAGTTGATGGATGACAGATTCCTTTTTGAGAATAAATATTCTGTCTTTTGCGGCCTCTCTTACAGCATTTTTGAAAAAGCTTAATGTGTGTTCTTGTATATTGCTCCTCCATTCTGAAAGGTTCTTGGTTGATTTGGATCCTGAAATAGAAATAAATCATGATTACAGTCAACATGTCATTATAGGATGCAAGTTATTTGATTACAATTACAATATATACGATAGTCAATATGAACAGTATCCCTGTGAGTTGGCCAAGTGTCGACATCCCCCATTCAGTTCCTTTCCCTTCTCAAGAGGTAGGATTTAAGTGATTTGTCTTTAAAGGGATAATCAGATGGTTTGTAATGTTTGGCATGTGGGATTCTTCTATTGTCTTGATCGAGCAAATCTCAAAATATTTTCCAAAGTCGAGATATTTAAGTTACAAGTTTTTGGTTGAAAAAAATTGAATTTCAACATAAAAACCGTGTACAGTAACCCATTTTCAAAAATTTCAAATTTTGATATCTGGAAGCTGGAAAATTGTTACACAAAAAATACTTTGAGGTTTTACACAAAAGGTTTCTCTAATCTAAATATCTCAAGACATCTGATTATCCCTTTAAATACACAAGTATCAAAAAATTTCTACAGTCCTGAGCAGGCAATCAAAGTAAAACAAACCAGAAAAAACTAAAACCTTTTGTTATACATAGGTAAAGCTACTCACCACATGATTCTTCGTGATCTATCAAGTACTTCTTAATAACATACTGCTTGCCACAATGTTTACAATATAAATTAGGTTTTTCTTTGTTTCTTGTTTGTGTTCAACTATTTCAGTATAGGGTTTGACGATTGCCACATCTGTGTCGCTTGTAAAAACTATACAAATTTCAGAGTTGGCAGATTCTGACTCAATGTCCATTTCAAGTTCATCTGCCTCCTGGATAATATCTTCACCAACTATTATTGGCTCCACATCAAAATGTATTTCCTCATCTTCATCAATTTCTACATCTTCATCTAATATCAAATTTTCAATCGACACAAGTTCCTCTGGCAGCTCAGCATCAAAATTTAAATCAAAATCGCTCATTAATTCATCACTTGCGGACGCCATTTTGCTTTTTTGAGTTTGAACTTGAACTCTTGTGTACGTATCGCTAAAAACATAAACAAATGTCCCCGGGCGCTGATTGGTTGATGAACAATAGGCTATGACGTCAAACGAAGGAAAACCCGAGAACAATAATCATCAAACCTAGTTTCAATACATGAATAGACCATTTTCCGTCCTCTTTTCTCAAACCCTGAAAAGAATAACTGAGATGAGAAGGTGATCGAAGATAAAAAAATTGCGCGATATCGTGATCAGAGGTAACTTAACACTAAGTTTCGTACGCCTTTACTAAATTGGGCCATTCCATATTATATCCCAGACCCGATCAATCGAACTTGTCGAACCAATCGAACAATCGAACTAATCGAAGTCCATCGAACGATTAAAGTTTGATTAAAAAAATTAATCGAACCTAATCGAACACTCAAATTTTTTGAAGCAATAGCAATTCGATTAGTTCGGTCAGTAAAAAGTTCGATTAGTTCGATGATATTAAATCCTCATATCTTCCCTCGCTTGCAAAAACTTTGTCCTGGCACGCGATTGCCATATCGACAGTTTCCCTTTTTCCATTGGGGTAAAAAAATATTATAACATTTCTAGGGAGTAAACGGCTGGTTTTAGTCATTTTAAGGTACGAAAATTTCCAACCTTCTTTTTGCAAATTTTACCATTTTCAAGAAGGTGTTCAAACGTTTCTAAGAATCTTTTGACTTGAAAAGGTTCGACTACCCCCTGTATGGATACTTAATGGAGTGGCCCATGATTTAGTTCATTCAAATCATCACTGCATGTATTCTAGGCTAAATACTGTAGTTGATGTCTAATGTCGAGGACCTTTTGATCATAGGATATGCTTCTCAGCTTGTTCTAAGCAGAATTCCTGTAACAGGAAAAAAATTAACGCTTAATTGGTTTCATTCAATCACACAGTAGAGACTAAACCACACAGAAATTTTATACCGACGTATTGTTTGTAACACCAATCTAGACATTTGGTAAGAAAATATTTGAAATAATCGAATAAGTGAATCGTGTATATTCAAGCCCAAATTCGTTCTTTTACGATTCTGGCAATACTCATGGAAGGTTTTAATACGCTCATCAGTAAAATGCGGTGCCAGGAAGTTTTCGGGTACGAGAGATTAATGTAAGCCCTATATAGATAACATGTATAAAGCAAGTATTACTGCTCAATCAGATTCAGATTACTATACGTTATAATACTTTCAGGACTTTCAGGGATTTTTGATGACTGGAGATCAAAACCCCTGAAAGCAGACGAGTAATCTATATCAATCTAATTACCAGTAGTAAGTTTGTTAAAAAAATCAATAAACATAAAGAAATAGGTGTAAACAAGGGAGGGGGATCAAAAATGGACATGGGTATGCTTAAGATTCCATTTCTCTCAAACAAAAGAGCTATTGTTTTTGAGAAACCATTCTTCTCATCGCTATGCTTATAAAACACTTGGCCATTTTTCATGTTGAAAAAAAAATCCAACATGGCTACCGCAAACAGTTTTGTTTACACGTGTTTATATGATATGCCCACCTACTTCCATATCGCTGTTCATTCACTCATTATCATATTGAGATAATTGATGATTCATCTTTCTGTTACTACTTTACAAAATGCGACCCCCTCATTACAGTTTAACAATAAACCAGCCGAGGCTGGAAGGTCAGCCAATAGAGCTTAGCTAGATAGCTTTAATAAGTGGGTTAACAGATGTAAGAGATATACTGAAACAGATTAGACTAAAAATGTTGAATAATGTACAAAATGTGAAACATTTGATAACTTGATTTAAAATTATTCAAAACAAGCCTGAGAGCTCCTCCAAGCCCCCCCCCCCCACGAGAAGATCAAAGTATGGAGACAATATCCATATGTCAGATATACAAAGTGTTATCTAGTAGAAATAAATAAGAAAATTGCCAAAACGTCAGAACCAAAATAAAGATATCCATCAAATATACATAGAAACTGTACTTTTTGTTTTACTTGATAAAACTCCAATAACACTTTAAACTAACAAGCTACAAACTTTAAGTCACAAAGCGCAAACTCCAGAAAAACACAATTTGCATCAAAATCTTTGCAAACGTAGTTCATTTTTATAACATTTCAACAGGAACTGTATTTTGGTAGACTTGGTCAAATTACAGAAACCATTTGTCAGTTGTCTGCAAGGCCAATGAGGTACGTAAAAACTGACTGCTATTCAGTGAAAGCCAAAATTTGGCAAGGTCAGAAAAACATAATTTACATCCAGTCTTCGTAAATAAACTTTGTAGTTTAGTACCTTCAAGTTACACAACATGCACACAACCATCTTGAAGACTTTGCTGGTCGCAAATGATAATCGAAAGCAAAACTTAAAATTCATAACTATGCAGGGAAGCTCATTTTCCACCTATTTTGCCTTAAACTCCCTTTTGAATGGTCTATGAATTTGGGCGATCGCTTTACCGCCTTGGCGGAATAAACACACGACCATACCTTAAAGGAAGAAATTTTGGCGGAAAGAAAATTTGGCGGATTTGGCGGATTTGACTGAAATCCGCCAAATTAAGTTCCTGCCAAAATTTCTTTTTTCCGCCATCCGCCAAATTAAATTTCCTCTGAAAAAACTTTTTTGGCCGTCCGCCAAATTAAATTCCCGCCAAAATTTCTTCCTTTAAGGTAATAAATAAATTCAACAGGGCAACGGAGTAGCAATTAATTTCAACTGGGATTCCTCTCTTCTGTGCCAAGCACTGGTAGTGTTTTTTAAACTTTAAAACAATGTTAAATGAAGACCAGATGGATCTGTTTGTTATGACTGTGCAAGTTGTGACGAGAGTGTGCATGTTGTGTAACTTGACGGTATAATTCATTAAATTCTAGAAACCATTTTTCATAACTTTCTGCAGTCCGCTTTCTGCAAGTCTGATAAGAGATATGTATAAACTGTTATCGCCATTCATTCCATTCCATCATTCAGTCAAAACGTGCGCCAAGGTTAGAAAAGGTTAGAAAAACACTATCTGCGTCCGGAACTGCGTGAAAAATAGTTTGATCAATTTCAACAAGAACTGTATATATTAATATTAATATAATTGATCAAATTCCAAAGACCATTTGTCATAATTTTGCAAGTCCAATAATAGGAGATGTGATGTCATCATTTGGTTCCCGTCATCTGACCGCCCCTGATTTACGGTCAGCAGGTAGAGTTGGAGAGTCGGAAAGCTTTTCCGCTGCTTTGCTGGATTTCCACTGTCGACCTCTGCACGCTCTGTGTTTACAAGTTTTCAAATCGAAGTAGCGAGCCGCATGCTAATGGAGAGTAAACCGAAAACCAGTTTATCCACGGTTTCTCAATTTCTTAATTCAGATCAGTCCACACACGGGTACAGATTCTCTTTCATGTATATAGCTGCTTCTTGAAAGAAAAATATTTTCGACAAACTGACCCCCACTTTTTAAAGTAGAAATGACGGGAACCAAACAATTTTTTGCGATTCGCCTTATCAAACACGTCCAAGCAAACCAAGTCCAAAAAAGCACGATTGCATCCAGTCTCTATCAAATTTAGACAGTAGCTGTACTTTTGTAAACTTTATCAAATTCCAATAACATTATAACACCATCAATCCCACCTAGAGGCAAACAAGAAAAATATGTTTTTATTGCAAAAACTAATAAAAAGCAGCAATAAAAAGTATCAGAAAATTCAACATAAACAAAAACTTGAGCAAACGGCTTTAAACCTTCAAAAGGTGTAGAAAAAGAATCCCCTTGATGAAAATCATGTGTTTGATTTGCCGAGTTAAAAAAATAAATGACAGAAATTGAAGCTTGCAACAGATTTACACTGAAAATACTTTGGTACAACACTGACTTATCACATCTGACTTATCGCTTGAGCCGCCATCTTGAAACACCACATTATGATCTGTAAAAACAACGCACGCTAAAAGTACCCAAAAAGTTAACCCGATCGGAACAACACTGACTTATCACATCTGACTTATCGCTTGAGCCGCCATCTTGAAACACCACATTATGATCTGTAAAAACAACGCACGCTAAAAGTACCCAAAAAGTTAACCCGATCGGAAGAAAGTTTAAAAATCAAAGTGAGATCGGGAAATCGGATTTTTTTTTTGCCGTCTTATGATGATGATGGAAGAAATGAATTTTACGGATTTGAATGCTCAGCTTAGGCTGACCAATAAAGGGGAATCGCCCCTTACTTAAACTGCATCCATGTAGACAATGAAATGGGATTCCTTGAGGTATTATCTTTAAGGGGATTCCCAATTAAATTGAAGAAATTCTGATTTTTAATTTGAATCATTACTGTTTCAGTGATTCGACCAGACTTTTTTTGTTGATATAAATTAAAAGCGTTGAGTGTTTTTTCCTATAATTTTGAAATCTTTGGGTACACGTTTTTTTTATAAGAACATCCAGAATTTTTGAAGCCTCAGATGTTCTTAACTTTTCGGGTTTCAAACCTAAAAATGTTCTTAACATGTTCTTATTTTCAGCTTTTTTTGAGTATTTTTGTCCATTTTCCTGAGAAAACAGGTGTTTTAGAGCCCACGAAGCCTTAAAATTTTCTTAACTTGTTCTTAAGACTTTGACCACCGAAGCCGTATGTTCTTATATAGTTTGTTCTTTTAAAAAAGTGTATTCTTTACACTGAGAATAAATTCTTATATGAGCCCCCCCCCAGCGGTTGGCGTGATGGCGTGATGGAGAGTTTTTCGTGGCGTGATGGCGTGAATTTTGGGTCTACTGGGGGGCCTCTTATATGCCAACCTTATCATTTGATACTGGAGCGAGTGCCATAATGCATTTTGTCTTCTACGTTGTAAAAGAATTCCAAGGATACTAGAATGTAGAAAAGCTTCTTATTCCCTGAGATTCAATTTGGTAAATTTATTATTTCGACTACACCCTAAGTCACCCAAAGTTTGTTACGCGCAATTATCGAACCCCAAGAACGCCGTAAATATCAGGTTTGTTATATGAAAGTAATCAACTGCAAAACATCAAAGGAGAAATCGTTCAAGGACTGGATATCCAGGCTAACTATTAGTAAGTAAGTGGCTCTACCCAGCTGGCACACAACGTTGTATCAATGTTCATCTAACGTTATATGGACGTTGTGAACGTTAAATAAACGTTGAAAAAACGTCGTGTGCCGGCTGGGTAAAAATAAAAATACGGAACCGATTTAGAAGGAAAAAAAAATCCTTTAAAATAGTTTTCTTCCATCCAAGAGAATGGAAATTCTCTCTTAAAAAGAAATCAAAATCACATTATGGAAGAGATCATGATCTTAATGAGGCGTCACGGGCGGCTTGCAGACAACTCGTAAAAAACGCATTAAATTCAGAACGCGAAAAAACATGAAACTACATATTTGCTGACAATTTCCTTTTCGTTCGACAGTGACTCAAATACCGCCAAATTTCAAAGAAAAAACCTCTGATAAGTAAGTCTACCAAATTACACGTTTTTATAAGAACAAACTATATAAGAACATAAGGCTCCGATGGCAAAAATATTAAGAAGAAGTTAATAACATTTTAAGGCTTCTTGAACTCTAAAACACCAAATTTCTTAGGAAAATTGATAAGAATACTCAGACAAAATTTTGAAAATAAGAACATATTAAGAACACTTTTAGGCTTAAAATGTCAAGAGCTTCAAAAATTCTAGATGTTCTTATAAAAAAAACGTGTATAACCCTTATTTTTTCATAGCGGAGTGGTCTAACATTCTAAAGAAACCCTTACGTTGCGATAAAAGTATTGAAGTTGCCATAGTATTTATCTATACTTTATTGTGAAATTTCAGAGTCTAGACAAGCCTCGTCTAGCATTAGACTTAACATAGAAGTGCATATCTTTCAGGGTCTTAGTCATTCCTTATATTGATCAAAATGTCGGTCATGGATCTTTCTTATTAACTTACACGTTTTTTTTTTATTAGAACACCTAAAATTTGGCTGAGCCTTGATGTGCTTATTTTTTTAGCAATTTTCAGCCTGAAATGTTCTTAGATGCGTTCTTAAATTTTCAGACTACTCTAAATCGACAATATCATGCAAAATAAAGAGAACTTAAAATTGGTAAAATTTGGACAATATTTGACTCTTGATTTAGAAAATCCATTCCTAAGCTTGTTTAAAACTGCTTGAAAAGAGGAAAAAATTGTAGTTTCTTGTCATTTTTTTCCAAACTGAGGCTGGGCATGTTCTTACGATGTTGTTAATTTTTCGACGAATTTCAGCGTCAATGATCTTATAAACTGGGTTCTAATAAAAGAAAAAACGTGTATTTGCGTATCATTGATAACCTTTATCTGACGTTGTCTTACTAATACATGACGTAATGCTAACATTATCTTTGTATGTACAAGAAAAAAGTCAACCATAATTCAATTATCCTCTACTCGTGACGTCATTTTGTAACCCTAAGTTACTAAAGACTTTTTCCAAGCTTTTGACTGATATAACAAGCCCAAAACTACCTTAAAGTACAAATCAAGACCGTGCAGATCGCACTACATAAAACAAAGGATACCACTTAGGTTACTTAGGTTCTACTCAGCATCTGATTTTAATGTTGCCCTCTATGTTACTGTCCCAGTCCCAAGACAGGGTTCTAAGGGCATTGAAATTACCCAATTCTCCTAGGGTAGGGTGGGTGTCCCGGTTAAAAATAGCCTATAAGATTAGTAAGTAGGGAAACCCGACAGGTCTCGTTGTGTGTTTTCTACAGTATGTAAGGTCAGGTCCTACACGTTTTTTTTTATGAAAACATCCAAAATTTAAGCCTTCGGATGTTCTTAAATGTTTGAGTTTCCAGTCTAAAAACGTTTTTGAGTTTTCACCATTTTGTGAGTATTTTTGTCCATTTTCCTTAAAAATCGAGTGTTTTTGAGTCTGCAAAGCCTAAAAATTTTCTTAACTTGTTCTTAATATTTTGACCATCGAAGTCTTATGTTCTTATATAGTTTGTTCTTATTCAAAAAAACGTGTAACTCGATTTTTATATTTACTGACGTACTGACTTTGTAATGGAAACGTTCGGAAGTGTATTATTAGACCAATACAGACTTAACAAGTAATTACTGAGATTTTCAATAGAATTTCTATATCTGTTTTGAAAAGCCCAATATTCCAAATTGTCAAACACAATCTATTAAAAATATTCAATTACCAAAATCTTAATTGACCTGACGAAATTTCAATATTAGTAAAATCTCGTCACACCATAAACTGATAATTGAAATAATGAAATAGAAAGTAGCCAATTAAATACTCGTCACAGGTAATATTTTGAAGTGCTTGTCTTGACTGAAGAGCCTGCCCCGCCTTTTGAAATTTTCCCTTTTTCACTGACTTTGTTAAATGAATCCAGTTTTCTGTATTTTTTTTTTCACATGAAGTTACATTTAAGTGATTTCGAAATATTCTGTAAGGAAACAATTTTCTTATCAATATCTACTTGGAATTCTCAAAAGTTTCTCTAAGTTAGGCTGCCAGTATTTCTCTTTTTTATACTTTTATACTTATAGATAGCTATTTAGAGCAAAGAAAGGACTCGGCTTTTGACAGCTGATAATATTTTCAACAACTATTAAACAAAGGGTGGGTTCCTATTAAATTCCGTCCTTCCATCCAAATGAATTCCGGGCCTAAAAAATCGAAAAATGAACAAACAAAGTGGGCCGTTTATTAGCCACCTCAGAGTACTTTACATTCGATTCGATTCTCGTCCTTTAATTAATTCTGCAAGTCCCTCGGAAAGCAGAGTATTTACCAAATTTACAGCATCAACTGGGAGTTGCCTTTTTGCCACACTGTTATAGACTTCAAGCTGTATTTTTTATTCTTGAAGAAGTCACCATATCAAAAAGTGGGCGTATTAAACTTGATAAACATTTTAACCTTTGTTCTTCCTTATCAACCAAAAAATCTACTTTATTTTCCGTTTCAGGAACTACACCTTATATAACACGAGTTTCTCGTTAAATGCCATTTAATGGAAAACAAATAAATTAAGCCATCCTCAATTAAGTATATGACTGTGTCCTTTGTGAAAGTAATTAAATCACAGATCAATCTATTCTGCGTGGGTTTCTATATTTTCTGTATTTATAAATTTTTGAGTTGTATATTCGAAAATCAGAACTAATTAGATTAGGAAGTTTATCAATACTTTCTTGGTTGCTAGTCTTCATATCTCCAATTAAAAGCTTTAAAGCCGGCTACACGTTTTTTTTTATAAGAACAAACTATATAAGAACATAAGGCTTCGAGGCCCAAAAACTTAAGAACATTCGAAGAACATTCTAAGGCTTTGGAGACTTAAAAACATGCATTTTCTTAAGAAATTACATCAAAATGCTCAAAAAATGCTGAAAATAAGAACATTTTAAGAACATTTTTAGGCTTCAAATCCAAAAAACTAAGAACATCCGAAGGCTTCGAAAATTTTTGACGTTCTTATAAAAAAAAAAACGTGTATGACAATAAGACTGATTCCTTATGAATTGAAAGAAAGTACACGTTTTTTTATAAGAACAGACTATATAAGAACATAAGGTTTCGATGGTCAAAATATTAAGAACAAGTTAAGAACATTTTAATGCTTTGTGGAGTCTAAAGCACCCGATTTTTTTAGGAAAATGGTCAAAAATATTCTCAAAAAATGGTCAAAATACGAACATGTTAAGAATACTTTTAGGCTTAAAACTCAGAAAGTTAAGAACATCCGAAAGCTTTAAAAATTTTGGATGCTCTTATAAAAACAAACCTGTATCCAATTTGTAAGATAATTTGCTGCAAAAATATATTACTACTTTCGGTGTTTCTTTGAACTGTTCTAATTTCAAATTCCGTCCTGTCAAAAATCTGTGATAAATTAGGTTTACTAAAAGTTATTTTCAGACTTCAAGAAAGGAAAATAACAAATCCTTACCGAAAGTATTTTTACGAGATAATTAGGATTGTCTAATTTGCAGATTTCCATGTTTTTCATTTTTGGCTTGATTTGAAAATGCGACTTCATTTCCAAAAAAAGGGTGGGCTGCGTATGAATCGGTGAGAATACCGAAAACTATAAAAAAAACACATGATTTTCATCGAGTACCGATTATGTAATGCTATATTTACACCGAGGCGTCGTATTTGAAATATGCTTTCCATGCTTCATCATGTGACCACGTGGTGATCCAATATGCCTCCGAATCAATTCCTTGTTGACAATGATGACGTGTTTTATTCAAATATTGTTGTCCATTATCTTGCTTATATCTTTTTCATAAGAACATCCAATGTTTTTGAAATATTCTCATTTTCACCATTTTTTGAGTATTTCTCTGTGATTTCCTAAGTAATTGGGTGATTTAGACCCTGCGAAACCTTAAAATGTTCTAAAAGATTGTTCTTAATGTTGTGGCCTTCTTTTATAGTTTGTTCTTATAAAAAACGTATTTTTGGTAAGAAGCGACATTGTCCTCAGAGAAAGATCTCATCGCATTGGAAAAACCTCGTAGGAAGGAGAAATGACTTATCTTTTTGGTAGAGTGAGAACGTGGGATCCAAGAATTTACACGTTTTTTATAAGAGCATCCAAAATTTTTGAAGATGATGATTTGAAGATGTTCTTAATTCTTTAAGCCTAAAAATGTTTTAGCATGTTCTTATTTTGACCATTTTGTGAGTACTTTTGGCCATCTTTCTAAGAAAAAGGGTGTCTTTGAGACCACAAAGCCTTAAAAAGTTCTTAAATTTGTTCTTAACACTTTGGCCATCGAAGCCTCATAATGATTGCCATACCTGTCTTCTTTTTTCCGTTGAAACAGCATTCTTTGATCAAATTTATAAAATGGAGCTTCTTTTTTAAAGAAAGTTGATACCGTGGGCAGGTTAACATTATGCTTGCGACATGTGAAACTCACACACAGTGAAAGTAAAAAAATAATTTTATAAATAGCATCTTTCAATCCTATAATGATTTAAACGATATCACTTGGATATTGATCTTTGAAACACCCGGCGTCAACAGTATTAGTCATTACGTTTCGTTGCTTGGACTATATTTACCTTTGTATCCAATGTTTTTTCTCGAATCTCAAAAATACACCTTTTCGACCGTAGCCGCGCGGTCAGGTGCGTGCCACTTTTTTACCACCCTAAACTCGATCCAATCCTATTTTAACCCTTTTTTCTATTGTCTTTAGGCGCGAAAAAAGACTGGGACGGTTTTAGGGTGGTAAAACGTACAAAAATATTCCTGCGTGGCAATTGGCGGCTACGGTCGAAAAGGTGTATTCAAAGCGTCCAACAACGGCAGTGACTTTAGAATAGAGTCTACTTCTGATTGAACTTTGCTTTCTGATGATTTTAATGGTGGTAGCTTCTGCAAATAATACAGCCAATAAAAAACAATTTTAAAGTCTGTCCAGATATAATTGGCAGTGGAAACAAGAATGCCTGTAACTTTTGATAGTCAAATATAATTATGGAAATTTTTTTTGCTTGTTTTAGAGAATCAAAAGCGCTATATTTGAATGTATTTTCGGTTGAAAAATTCGCGATTTTAAGCGGTTAAATTTGCGATTGCAAAAATTGAGCTTTTTTTCTACTTATGCTATAACGTTCATTTTTACACCAGTGGTAGCTCAACCTTAGGTTAAGAAGTTTGTAAAATTTCAAGGCAAACAGAAAAGTCCTTCAGAAGATATGGGACCCGAAATACCCCTTGGTAGCACTTTTCTGTGAAATATCAAATCTCCAACTTATTACTAAAAACGGGGGTAGTGATATGATTGATAAAACAATTTTTCGATCATAACACATTTTACGATCTCTTTAATGACCTCATAGACAAACTGTGTTTAGGGTTTTGGGAATTAGCAAAGTTCTTTAGACTTAAAAATAACAAAGGCAATATAAGTTCATGCTTATCTTTTCAATAAAAACAATTATACTGTGATTTCACTTCTTTTCGAAATAATAAGTGATACCAATAGCAATGATACCAATGCACCAACACTTAACATTTTCCAACTTTTAATTGCACTGTTCAAAAAAGATAACATAACCCCCGTTTTTAATAATAAGTTGGAGATTTGATATTTCACAGAAAAGTGCTACCAAGGGGTATTTCGGGTCCCATATCTTCTGAAGGACTTTTCTGTTTGCCTTGAAATTTTACAAACTTCTTAACCTAAGGTTGAGCTACCACTGGTGTAAAAATGAACGTTATAGCATAAGTAGAAAAAAAGCTCAATTTTTGCAATCGCAAATTTAATCGCTAAAAATCGTGAATTTTTCAACCAAAAATACATTCAAATACAGCACCTTTGACTCTCTAAAACAAGCAAAAAAATTTCCATAATTATATTTGACTATCAAAAGTTACAGGCATTCTTGTTTCCACTGCCAATTATATCTGGACAGACTTTAGTACCCAGTCGTTTCTTATTAACTGCTACTACTTGACCTGAGCGACCGGTGTACCATAGAAGGTACACTCAAGGTAAAAATCTTTGTCGTACGTGCCTTATTGGGGAAAACTTCGTCGGGGAAAAGTGATGAAATTTTGGACAAGTGACGAATATTTTCCCCGACGAAAAGTTTCCCCGGTGTTAATGCGTTTACCAACTACAAGCAAGTGACGAATTTTTCCCCGACGAAAATTTTCCCCGACCAAGTTTTCCCCGATAAGGTACTACCTAAAAGGAAGATTTTCAATTTTGTATGAGTCTTCTGTAAGTTCTTCCTTACATTTCTTATCACATCGGCTTTCTTGTTTGAATAGTTTTCATGCTCCATCCTTCTCAGTGTTCAATCTCGTCTTCGTCTGCTGTATTGTCCAAAAGACGAGTTGTTGTTTGTTTGTCAGCTTGAGCTTGTGGAAGTCTCAATAAAGATACCCCCTTCTTACAAACCCGGTAGGATCTTTTCAGCCAGTGGGAGTAATAATAACAACTGAACCTCGGTGTGGATTGGTATTCCTATGTTTCTATGGCTTGGGATTGAAATTCCATTTCAGAAAATTCAGGAAAAATGGGGAAAAATAGTTCAATATTAATTTTATTTTTCATTAATTATGGTTATTTGGTCATTACATGATTTTTCTTTATTTAAGTGTTCTAGTAATAATCGAAAAACTTCAGAGTTTCTAACGATCTTACTTCTTCCTTTCCTCCCGACAAAGTATTCCAAGTTCCCTGAGAAGATAGCCTAAATCCCAGCGTAAGAATGGGCTGTTCCATTAAATTTCCATACTACAGGATGGGTGGACAAAAGACAAACAAGAAGCCGGAGCGGCGTGAAGGTCCAGCTGACGTGGCAATAACCGAATGTCGTTCGTACCGGGTTCCTTAAGTGACGCAAAAAATTTCCTTCCCATCCTCCACTCTGAGCTTCTATTCTTTGACACTTTCTTTTATTGCTAAGCTTTGAAAGTCTGATGCGATTCGAACCCACTATATACAAAGCACCTATGATTAGAACGCCAGCGCCTTAACCACTCGGCCATCGAGTCACAACTGCATTATGGAGTTCAAAGTTGCTTATAAACATGGTATTTACTCCAAACTCTACCCGGGGGCTAAAACCCTAACCAGGGGTTAACTCCCATCCCCAACCCTAGCCCTAACCCTACCTGAAACAACCCTTTAATCTAAACGGGAAATTTGACTCTACTACCAATTCAATCCAAAACATAAGTCAAACATCGCGCGGGTAGGCGGGGCAAAAATTCTAGATCGGCGGTGGGTTTATCCTGGACTTGTTAATTTATTGCGCGCACAGGCCCCGACAAAGACAAAATCTTTTCGATCAGTTGCCCTTTAATCAGTTCCATTCTGCTGCGCGCTGGACCAAAAAAGATTGTTAGAGATGTGTGGAATACCCCCTGGAAAATGGCAAAATTTGCAAAAGAACTTTTTGGAAAAACCCTCTTCATACCTTAAAAACAAAAGCGAGGCTGGACAAACTAAAATCAACCCTGTACCCCTTGAAAGTTTCTCTCTGATTACCCCCTAAAAATATTCGTCTACCCCCTGTATGGATATAAAATGGAATGGCCCATTTATGGGGCTTCTCTAGTGAGTTAAACATTATGCCTTGTCTTGCTCCACGTGAAACTTAATCTTCGTGAGTAAAAGAAGATCGCCCATTCTTCCCTCAATCGCAACATTCCAAACACTTCATTTATTTAGTCATCTTTTTATGTTTCAAACCTCAAAGCACACGTTTTTATGAAAGAAAAAGGGATTTACCGATAAAAAGTTTCAATGAGATTCCCTTGCGAGGATTCCCTTACGCGGCGAGTTAAGGGCTCTGGACCATAGTGAATATTTCATAATTGCCGTGTTTAAAATGTGTTTTCTGACTGATGTAACCAACAAAACTATGGCATGACTATACATTTTCTGTTAGACAAACTATTCCTGAATCTGAAAATTCAAAAGTTGCATTGAAAAATTTGATGAAGAAGAAAATGAAGACTTTTGCGAGGAAGAATATTTCAACTTTGAAGAGCTTAGTTTCGGTGAAGAAAAAATATTTTGAAAATTTTTTCGCAGTAAATGGTGCATCTTTTACCGAACAATAAAAACTTTTGCGGAAAATTTTTGTAAATGCTTCTTTGTCTCCAAATCTTCAAAATAGTCGTTTTTTATCAATTTTTCATCTGGATTTTGCTTAAAAAACAGTCATAACTTTTGACATATCTTTTTAGAAAAATTTTCCGCAAAATTTAAAATAGTTCAATTCTTTGCGGACAGGGTAAAGAAATTTTGAAAGAAAAAAGTTAATTACCCATTAAAACTAAGCACCTTTTGTAAAAGAGGGTGATGCAACATATTACAGGGTGTCCCTAATTAAAGTATCGAGTTTGAACATGCGATTGAGTAGAAAAGTTTCTGTGTGTTATCACTAAAATATAAGAACGTTCTCCATCACACAGGCTTATTACAAAAGGTACACCCTGTATTAACATCTTTTTAAAGTTCATAACGTCATTTTTGCAATCAAATTCTTAATTACTCTTAAGGGATTCGATTAAAAAGCAATTTATAAAGGCAATTATTTGTCAAAAGTGTTTAGGAACCTGAAATATAACTTTTATGTTCAAATACCAAAATCAATTTTTGGACTATGGTCAGAGCCCTTAATAATTTGACGTAATCTTTAAGAACGAAATCTTTTTTTGTACATTTGTTTCACCGACGCTTGAAGGGGTTAGTCTAGGGAATCCTACATTTACTAAAAATAGACAAAAAGGACGACAAATTTCATAAAGAACGACAAATTCCGCCGTCCACAACCCCGACCTGGTTAGTTTGCCCACCTCTGCAAATTATTCCCACTCTATCTATTACAAAGATTAACTACACTTGGTATTTCCATGTTTTTATGACTTTTTATATTAGCCTTTAACTTTTAAAACATTAAAGTTGTTCCAGTTTAAGTAACGATCTACAATGAAGGTCATAATATTTGAGAAAAAAGGGAAATTCCCACGAAATCTTACAGCCAAAAACGATTCGCTCTAACTTAGGCTGGAAGGGTAGAGGTTTAACTCCGAGTTTTAACATTAGACTCAAGACTTGAGAAGATCTTTGGGTCTGGGGATCCAAAAGTTCAGAAACCGTGCAGTAAGACCTAGAATAAAGCTTTGAAGTCTATAAACCCCTCCCGAATGGAAATACTCGATTAAATTTTAAGAAATAGCCCAAAAGCGACTTTCTCGTCCGAACTTTAAATCGGTAAAAACGAGGAATTAATCAAAATACTCAATATATTTTCACCAAGATTGTAGCTTTCGGTGATGAGTTATCTTTTCAGGTGTTGAGTTTAGTCATCGTTCATTACGTTGCCTCATCATTTTCTCACGTTTTTTTTCTCGTTTATTTTCTCCGAGTATGACACATACAGTAGATACCCGTTTAAGGTCTTAGCACTCACTTTACACGTTTTTTTATTTATAAGGAACCTTAACTTTGCTCTGAGCCTGGAGTTCCTTATTTTTACAGAGGATTTCAGCCTCAAAGTTCCTTATCGAGTTCCTTATTTACATAGCTGCTAAGTTTGGAAAACCACCTCTTACTGTTCCTTAAAACTTGTTTTCTTATTCTCAGCCTGAGCAGTTCCTAAACAATTCCTTATTTTTTGGACCATTTTCAGCCTCGAGTTCCTTATAAACGTGTTCCTTATATAAAAAAAAACGTGTACTATATTCTTCTGCTCCATTCATCCATACTTTTTTTTACGACCACGTTTTTCTCATTGACAAGTTTGCAGTTTTTTTAAAACAATAGACAATGATTCACGGTAAAATTAAATTTTAAATCTTCAAGACATTTATGACAACAATTTGCCAATTTAACTTCTGCCAGAGTTACCTTATCGAACCTTTTTACGCCGAACATAATTTAACGCCAGTTCCTTTTATGTTGGACCTTATTACGCCAGTGACAAAAAAATAACGTCAATAAAAAGGCCGGCGTAAAAAGGGCCGATAAAGTTGTTCAATTAAATGATACGTTGGTTGCCGAGAATACAGTAGCTTCTAAGTCAGCAATCTATATCGCAAAAACCTTGAAAAAAACCTCATCTTAATAAAGTCAAGGTAAAATTATTTCTTTGTATTTTTTTTACAGTATCGAAAAATAACTAAAGAACTGAAATGGAAAAGATCATCAATCTCCAGAGCTGAAAATCTAAGGAATATTATTATTACTAGCCATAACTTTCATTAAGGTGCCACCGCAGCAAAACGAACACATAGAGTTGAATTTGCGTTCAAAAGGAATGATCTTAGCCCTACAGTAATTTTTGTTAAGAGTGACCTCTCATCTGAGACAAAATTCTTTCAAATGCTAACAAATGTGTCAATGGAGTGATTTACAGTCTACTTAGAGTGACATTCGTGCCTTGTCTTACACACGTTTTTTATAAGAACAATTTCATAAGAATACGAGGCTGAAATTTGGCCAAAACTTAAGAACAAATTAAGAAGAATCTGAACCTCAGATTTCGGGTTGGGCTGGAGTTTTTACAAGAGACTTCACTAATTGGTTATTTGAAGTAATAGAGATGACGCGTTCTTTAGAAAAAGTAACAAAATTATTTTATTACAGGTTAACGACCAACCAAATCAAACGAGAGCTTGTAAAAACTCCAGCTTGTCCCCAGATTTCAGAAATTACTGAGAAGTACATCTTTCCATTTTAATTAATATTGACATTTAAGGCTGAAAAAACTCATATAAATTTAAGAGCAGCCCAGCCAGAATCATATGACTTACTGGTTTTTCCTATAAAAAGCGTATACATCTGAAGATACTGCTCTTCATATGTTATTTTACTAATGTACACGTTTAGCAACATAACTGTTCGAATATTTTGAGTAAAGTAATATTTTTAATCTATGAAGAGCGCTTAATAACTACTTGTGGTATAAAAAGGGAATTTCCCAGAAAAGGGAATTTCCTTAGATTCATTTAACTCTCCAGGGATAAGAAAAAGACAAACTGACATTTCAAAATGAGTAATCAGATCAAAATAATTACGGAAAAGTCTTTTTGATGATGATAAAACAATAGACTAGTATAGTCGTTGAATGAAAAACATCACACCGGAAAATTTTTCTAGAGTGGTAAAATCGGGAAACCGTATCTAGAACGATATTCTCAAATTTCAACGACTAGAAGCGTCTTGTTGAGAAAAACTTTTTTAGTTTTTTTTTTTTGCTTCAAATAAGACGGGGGTTTTATTCTTGCGATTGGTTACGAAAAATGCTGACTCATCACAACAAACCACCATATTGGATTCTTTTTTTCGTGGAAATGTGTTTTTGCAGTTCAGTTCAAGTTCAAAAGTTGTTTTTTCTTCATGGCTTGTTTTATGTTTTACACAGCTGTTTGCTAGAAAATATTATATACTGTACTTTTACTTTAGTTTGTATATAGAGGTTGAAGTATGGTATGGGGTCCAAGCAGACACAAAACTCTAGCAAAGAAAATTATGATTTTTGGATAAAAATGCTTGGGGAAATACAGTTTGTAGGCAAAATAGCAACTGTTGCTATTTTCCCTACAAACTGTCATGTCTCTACGGGATTATCAATACAATGGATACTTATTTTTAATTGATGAACGGGGGGGACGTCTAATTACCGAGGGGGTTGGAAAATGGACCTCCAAAAACCCCAAAAAGGGTCAAAATAGAGTAAATTTAGGCTTTTTTAGGGTAAAACAAGGAAGTTTTCTTTTGGTAGCTGGGAATTTTTTCAAAAATTAATAAACGAGGGGGGGGGTCTGGGGGTCCTAATAAGGTCCGGGTTGGAGAAAAAATCGAAAAATTAACAATCGTGGGTCTTTATTCTGTCAGCCTCCATTTATTTCTGTCATGTTGTTTAGTAAGCAGTAAAAAACAGTAATTAAATGTTTCCGAGATCGTACTATCGAAAGGTTTGTTGTTTATTTTTGTATCATTGAAAAAAACATGACAGGAATAAATGGAGGCTGACGGAATAAATACTATATACGTCAGTTCTAAGAATAATAGAAAACAAGAATATATTATAAAACAAGAAATTAGATGTCTCAAAAAAGATTTACACATGTTCAACATGATTGCCGCTAGAAACAGAGTCCATCCACATATAATCTCCCTGCTAACCCTCCAAAGTCCCGATCAGAAATCAACATACATGATTACCTACCCGACAGTAATGACAAAAAATTACGTAAGAAAGGGGGGGAGATAAAATTCCATTATAGAAAGGGGGATGGGTATATAGGGGGTGAAATAACCCTGGGGTCCATACCATAATAATAATAATAATATGTTTGCATAAACAGCCTTCTGACAGAGTCCCTGTTTCACTAATAATATATTATTCAAAAAGCTAACAAGTGGTGGATTTTAATATGGTGCAGTGAGAGCTACAGATCGAATCTGTGTTTGGCTGGACGCACCAGTCTTTATGATTAACTTTATAAAGATACAGTCTGTATTGCAATAATTCTTTCATAAAAGGGTAATGAGTGTGTGCATTTTGAAAAAATCTGCTTGCAAATATTGTTTTTTTAAGTCAGCTTATTTTAAAGCATTGCATGAAAATTGAAACCAGCAATAGCTCTTTGTCAGCAAAAATAACTACTTTTCAGACAAAATTCTAGTCTATTTGGAAGAGTCTTTTTTATAATAAGTGTACACTACTAAAGGGATAATCCAGATTGTTTGTAATTTAGCATGTGGCATCCTTCTATTGTCCTCTGTAATAGCCCATTTAAAAAAATTATACCTCAATTTCGAAAAAATTGTTACACAAAAATACTTTGCGGTTTTACTTGGTACATTTTGTGAAAATGATTTTCACGGTTGCCACCCACTTTTTGCTCAAACTCTTTCATATTCCTAGAGGCTTTTGAGGATTTTTAATTTAAAGATTGCATTCCGTGGAACTAAATTTCGCAGTACCCTTTTGCCGTTAATTGTAAAGGGGGTCAAAATCCCCCCCCCCAAAAAAATCATTTTATAACGACCCCCCAATTTTATGAAATTTTCCTGAAAAAGTCCCAAGCCAAAACCTTTATTCTCCTAGGGGATTTTTGGAGAATCACCCCGAAATCAATCTTAATATTGACCTCCCCATTTTATGGATTTTCTCCAAAAGTACCAACTCCCCTACTTATTCCACCCACTCCTACAATTAAACTCAAGAGTAGACACCCAAAAATGCAAAAATTATTTCCGCAAAAATTAGTTCCTGCAAAAAATATTGCTATTAAAACTTGTTCTTGATCAGAGTGATTTATTCATCCATAATATATGGGCTCTTTTACTTTATAGTGTGTTATAATTTCCTGGAATTCTGAGAATTGGAGAAGTAGAGAGTTTTTCTGAATGAAAACAGTGAAAATCTTTAGATATTTCAAAGATCAGAAAAGAGCTTGTTGACATAATGCATGTGCTTGAATTGCTAAGTTCTCTCCTACTGTAGAAATAATTTGACTCAAAAGTATTCCAAAATAACCTGCCTGATTTTTTTCCAAAAAGCCATTTATAGCACCAGAAAGAATTTATACGCCCAATTACCAACATCATATCCTTTTGTAATATGATATAGGATGAAAAGTGAAAAAGATTAACCTTGTATCAAGAATATTTTGAAAATTATTTCTTTCTGTCACTAGAATTTTAACGTTCCGCCCTCATGAAATCATTGCCTGCTCTTTAACCGCCCATTCAAAAATTGAAATTTGCGACACCCCTTAAAAATCCTGGCTACGCCTGTTAACAACACAATAAAGTGTCAAGACACAAATTTGTAAGCCTCTTTGCAAAATACACTTACACGTTGATGCGTCTTTTGGGACAGACTGTACCCTAATGATAGACTAGGCTAACGTAATGTTCTATTGAATTAGGGAAATTACTTCAGCATAATATACACAAGTTGTCCTCAGTCAAAACAAGATTATTTCATCTTAAGGCAACAGCTGTAATTTATGCTTAGTGATTAGTTATAACGTAGTGGTCTAAAGAAACGACTATTCTTTTTTAGAATCAACCTTACAATCTAGTTTTTATATTTATAAAAACTAGATTGCTGACGTGTGAAAAGGAATGTCGGCGTGAATGATCCTTTTGTTTCGATAATAACATCAAAGCGGGAACTAATTTTCTTCTCGTTTCTTTCTTTCCTTTTTCTTTCTCATAACTTCAAGCTTTCCCTCAGTCTCTCCCAAGCGTGGTTAGCTCAAATGGTTAGAGCGTTTGTCTCAGAAGCATGGTTTTCCTTCGAGTTCGATCCCTCTGGGTGTCAAATTTTCCAATTCTTGATTTTGTTTTCGTGCTCATCACTTTAATTTTGAATCACATTTCATGGGAGTGAAGAGATATCGACGCGTTATGTAATGTTAATTGCTATTAGTAATTACGCGTTCAATTCGAATCTAGGATCTGTTCCTCTCTTAGTGAGGAGTTTGATACCCTTATAACAACCGTATTTTATAAGCACTGAAGCTGAATTCAAATGACGACCACGCAAGAAAGATAAGCAAACGATTGGATCAAGTGTCAAACATTTTGACCCGGAAATCAATTATCATGCTCGCTCACTCGCTGGCTGAAAGTGAAAGTGAAAGTAAAAGTAGTGAAACTGAAACTGAAACTGTCAGTCACCAAACGCCTATACCCGTTCTTCTATATCTCAGCCTTGAATAATCGCTTGTGGTAAAAAAAAGATTGAAGAAAAAAAAACTTAAAAAAGTTCTTATTAAGTGATGCTATCATAGCTTATCTAAACCTTACACAGAGAGCGGAGGTAATATATGCTAGTTACTTGTTTGATTGACCTTCATTTTAATAGAAAGAGAATTAAAATAAGAAATTTGAAGAGTTGAAAAATTTGACACCCAGAGGAATCGAACTCGGAAACCCATGCTTATGAGACGGATGCTCTAACCACTTGAGCTAACCACACTTGAACAGTCCGAGGGAGATTTGAACTTATTAGAAAGAAAAAGAGATAAAAAGAGAAGAAAATTAGTTCCCGCTTTGATGTTATTATCGAAACAAAAGGATCATTCACGCCGACATTCCTTTTCACACGTCAGCAATCTAGTTTTTATAAATATAAAAACTAGATTGTAAGGTTGATTCTAAAAAAGAATAGTCGTTTCTTTAGACCACTACGTTTTATTCAATTAACCATCCTGATCACCTAGCGTCTATCATAAAGGTTGGTGAGTCCAGTCTAAACACAGATTTGATCTGTAGCATCACGCTTCACCTTGTCTTGATAATTTTCAGATAAATTGAAACAAACATTGCCAAACAAACTCTGGTACTTTTTCTTGACTTCAGAAGAAATACACGTAGATTTGGTCAAGCAACATAGTCGCAAAAAAAACCAAGAATGGATTACTGTGTTATCAGAGATATCAAACTATCAGTTTTTGACAATAAAAATCTTCCATATTCCTAAGTCAAAACAATTTGAATTGAGATAAAAGTGAAACATTTAAAAACGTAAAAAATCAGGAATCAGCTCACAAAATCTTTACGAGTAATCTCTTGTTCATTTTTTTATCTAATTAAATCTAAACTTCTTATGAGGCTCACAGATTTGAACCAAATCTCCAGCTCTCAGAGTTTTTCTGCCACCTTAAAATCACAACAATGTTAAAGTGAAAATTTTTGTATAAAGACTAACCTCCCTGTACAGTGATAAGTACTGGGAATACTGTACCCAAAATTTTACCTTTCATAGATATCACTATGATAGCCTTTGTCATAGTTACAAGAAAGTTCAGAATTTTATGGGGGGGGGAGGTATTAAACAGACCATTTTCTACAAGTTTTTAAGAAGTTTTTAACAATTTCCTCAAAAATAAAAGTCACATGGCTTTCACACGAAATCTCCAAGTTTTTAGAGGAACAAATTAAGTCTCCAACACTTTTTTTATATATAAAAGTTCTGGTTTCACCACCTTCGATATCATACATGGAAAATGAAAAGTGTTGACTTAAAGTATGAATGGATCCCTTTAGAAAAAAGCATTTACCTTTTTAAATAAACCATCTATCATCTGTATGCTTCCTTCTTCCCATTTCTTTCAGCCTGTGCCTGGCTTATCAATCTTTTCATTACACCATTGGCATCAAGAGCCATTTTTTCAACTTTTTAGAGGAGGGTCAGAAATGCATGAACAGAAACTTATACACATTTTCCATTGATGAGCTAATGTTTTGATCGATTAAGGTATGTGATTGGTTCTTAGTAGCTGTGGCGTAAAAAAGCGGATTTTCATTTTGCAAGGTTTCTGGGCGGGC